>NW_027590222.1:414306-638759 GCF_964213995.1 Mustelus asterias
GTAATCCTGTCTTCCAAAAAGCTGGAGGAACACGCGTGCGGACACAGACACGCAGACCACACACATGCAGACACACATCCACACACACGCATACACTGGAGCTCATACATGAGGACACATATGTACACACACACGTATGCAGATAAACACATGCACACACAGACACACATGAGCACACCCATGCCTACACACAAGTGCACACATGATCCATGCACACCCATGCACACACACGCATGCACACACGAGCACACACACACACACGCACACACCCATGAGCGCATACACACGAGCACACACACGAGCCCACATGCAACATGGCGACACCCAACCGACATGTTGTAAGGTTTGACTGCTCCAACATGCTTGCGTCTGACTACGTATTGCTGGGTAAAAGGAAATCGATAAAGCATAAACGCAGAGTCAACAAAACCCCCAAAAAACTCAGCGGCATCTTCCGAACACCAGCCAGGAATCCCGGTCCAACCACAACTCATTCCCTTCAGTGCTAATCAAATGCATGCTCCGCATAACCCACCGAGGACGTCACAGTGTTGGCGTTCACCTTGAAAATAGCCAATTCCTTTGTGGCCAGATGTTCACACAGCTCCCTGCTCCAGCTGCTAATCCGCACAGCATCAACTCCTGTTGTCTGGAGTCTGTTCCACATATTCCACTCTTCTGTGGAAAAGAAAAATCATCTGGTTTAATGGATTATTTGTTCATTTTTAACACAACAGATAACTGGGGAAGGGTAAGCTGGGCAGCAGCGGAGGGCCGGGGGGGGGGGGGGGGGGGGGATGTTTATCTTATGGGGAGAAGTTGGGTCTTTATGCACTGGAGTTCCGAAGAATGCGAGGTGATCATATTGAAACATATAAGATCTTGTGGGGTATTGCAGGGCGGACGTAGAGAGGAAGTTTCCTCTTGTGGGAGAATCTAGGAGGTCAAAATAAGAGGTCGCCCATTTAAGATGGAGATGAGATAACGTCTTTTCTCTCAGAAGGTGGTGAGTGTCTGGAACTCTCTTCCCCAGACAGCAGTGAAGTCAGAGGGTTACTGAATATTCTTAAGGACGAGGCAGATAGATTCTTGACTTACAAAACGGTCAAAGGTTATCGGAAATGCGTGGGAACTACGGAGTTCAGGTCGCAATCAGATAACACAGGATCTTACTGAATGGCGGAGCAGGCTCGAGGGGCCGAGTGGCCTACTCCTGCTCCTACTGCGAATGCCAATGAAGTCCATTGCACAGGAAAAAATCCAACAGCTCTGCACGGGGGTAAATGTCCCATGAGAGCCTCAACCCACTCCCCGTGGCTATGAGTTCCACATTCCTCCCAATCCCTGTGGGAGCGAATCCCACATTCTCCCCACTGCCTGTGGGAGCGAGTTCCACATCCTTCCCACTCCCTGTGGGAGCGAGTCCCACATTCGCCCCAATCCCTGTGGGAGCGAGTCCCACATTCGCCCCACTCCCTGTGGGAGCGAGTCCCACATTCTCCCCACTCCCCTTGGGAGCGAGTTTCAAATTTTCCGCACTCCCTGAGGAAGCAAGTCACACATTCTCTCCACTCCCTTTGTGAGGGAGTCCCAAATTCCCCCCAATCCCTGTGGGAGCGAGTCCCACATTCGCCCCACTCCCTTTGGGAGCAAGTCCCGCATTCGCCCCACTCCCCAGGGGAGCGAGGCCCACATTCTATCCATGCCCTGTGGGAGCGAGTCCCACATTCCCCCCAATCCATGTGGGAGCGAGTCCCACATTCGCCCCACTCCCTTTGGGACACAGTCCCACATTCTCCCCACTCCCTTTGGCAGCGAGTCCCACATTCTCTCCCCTCCCTGTGGGAGCAAGTTCCATATTCTCCCCAATCCCTGTGGGAGCGAGTCCCACATTCGCCCCACTCCCTTTGGGAGCAAGTCCCACATTCTCCCCACTCCCTGTGGGAGCAAGTTCCATATTCTCCCCACTCCCTTTGGGAGCGAGTCCCACATTCGCCCCACTCCCTTTGGGAGCAAGTCCCACATTCTCCCCACTCCCCGTGGGAGCAAGGCCCACGTTCTATCCATGCCCTGTGGGAACGAGTCCCTCATTCTCCCCACTCCCTGTGGGAACGAGTCCCACATTTTGCCCACTTTCTGTGGGAGCGAGTCCCACATTCCCCCCAATCCCTGTGGGAGCGAGTCTCGCATTCTCCCCACACCCTGTGGGAGCGAGTCCCACATTCTCCCCACTTTCCATGAGAGCGAGTTTCAAATTTTCCACTCTCCCTGTGGGAGCTGGTTCCACATTCTCCCCATTCCCTGTGGGGGAGAGTCCTACATTCTCCCCACTCCCTTTGGAACGAGTCCCACATTCTCCCCACTTTCCGTGACAGCGAGTTTCAGATTTTCCGCTCTACCTGTGGGAGCGAGTTCCACATTCACCCCACTACCTGTGGGACCCAGTCCCACATTCTCTCCCCTCCCTGTGGGAGCAAGTTCCACATTCTGCCCACTCCCTGTGGGAGCAAGTCCCACATTCTCCCCACTCCCTGTGGGAGCAAGTTCCATATTCTCCCCACTCCCTGTGGGAGCAAGTCCCACATTCTCCCCACTCCCTGTGGGAGCAAGTTCCACATTCTCCCCACTCCCTGTGGGAGCAAGTTCCACATTCTGCCCACTCCCTGTGGGAGCAAGTCCCACATTCTCCCCACTCCCTGTGGGAGCAAGTTCCATATTCTCCCCACTCCCTGTGGGAGCAAGTCCCACATTCTCCCCACTCCTTTTGGGAGCAAGTCCCACATTCTCCCCACTCCCTGTGGGAGCAAGTTCCATATTCTCCCCACTCCCTGTGGGAGCGAGTCCCACATTCTCCCCACTCCCTGTGGGAGCGAGTCCCATATTCTCCCCACTTCCTGTGGGAGCAAGTCCCACATTCTCCCCACTCCGTGTGCGAGCGAGTCCCATATTCTCCCCACTTCCTGTGGGAGCGAGTCCCACATTCTCCCCACTTCCTGTGGGAGCGAGTCCCACATTCTCCCCACTCCCTGTGGGAGCGAGTCCCATATTCTCCCCACTCCCTGTGGGAGCGAGTTCCACATTCTAACCACTCCCTGTGGGAGCGAGTTCCACATTCTAACCACTCTCTGGTGAAGATGTTTATCCTCAAATCCAGATTGGGGTTATTACTGATATGGTCTCCACAACCTGCAGCAAATAGAAACATTTTCTCTGAATCCATCCTGTCAAGCCACTTCAGAATATTAGAGAACCTACTCTCGTTCATCTGGAGAAAAACACCTCCTGGCAGCGGAGTTTTGTCCCCAAATAAGGTGTATGACCTTATTTCTGGTACTTTCCTTAATATGTGTCTTTGCGCCTTCTCTACTACCGACACCATATCTGCAATATGGCAAGCAGAGACTGTCTACAGTAACACTGGGCAGCACGGCAGCACAGTGGTTAGCACTGCTGCCTCACAGTGCCAGGGACCCTGGTTCAATTCCAGCTTTCTGCGTGGATTTCCTCCGGGTGCTACAGTTTCCTCCCACAGTCCAAAAATATGCAAGTTTGGTGGATTGGCCATGCTAAATCTTCTCTCAGTGTCCAAAGATGTGCAGATAAGGTGAATTGGCCATGCTAAATTGCCCCGTGTCCAAAGGTGGACAGGTTAGGTGGATTGGCCATGGTAAATTACCCCTTAGTGTCCAAACATGTGTAGGTTACATGGATTGGCCATGGTAAATTGCCCCTTAGTGTCCAAAGGTGTGCAGGTTAGGTGGATTAGCCATGCTAAATTGAACCTTGGTGCCCAAAGATATGTTGGTTAGGTGCATTGGCCATGGTAAATGCGCAGGCTTACAGAGATAGAGCAGGAGAGGAGGGTATGGGTGGGATGCCATTTTGGAGAGCCGGGGCAGATTTCATGAGCCAAATAGCCCCTTTTTGCACTCTAGGGATTCTATGGTGCGGTTTCACCAAACTCCTCCACAAGCTTCACACCACTTCTCTGCTGTTCAAACACTGAAGCAAAACTACAATAGCTGGAAATACCGGCAGTATCATTGGGGAGAGTCAACTTTTCATCAGAAACTCTCTCTTTGCTTTCCAACTCAACTTGCCTGCAGCTGAAGCCACAATGCTTCACTTGTATCTGATGCAGTTTTGGAAAGTGCTCCCACTGCCCTTTCAGGAATGATGATGTATGAATCTCTATCTCATGAATCTTGCAAGAGGATTCAAGTACAGGAGCAGAGACGTCTTGCTGCAGCTGTATAGGGCCTTGATGAGGACATACCTGGAGTATTATGTGCAGTGTTGGTCTTCTTATCCGAGGAAAGTCATACGTCCCACAGAGGGAGGTTCACCACTCTGAATCCTGGGAAGGAGGCATCACTGTATGAGGCCTGTATTCCCTGTGGTTTCAAAGAATGAGAGGTGATCTCAATGAAACATAAAATTCTTACAGGGCTCGGCAGGGTGGGAGCAGGAAGGATGTTCCCCCTGGCTAATGCGGAGAGGCAGTGGGGGCGGGGGGGGGGGGGGGGGGGGGGGCTGCTGTAGAAGCAGGGAACACAGACAGTCTCAGAGTAAAGGAATAGACCATTTAGGACTGAGGTGAGGAGGAATTTCTTCACTCAGAGGGTGGCGAATCTTTGGCACTCCCTGTTGCAGAGTCCAGTGGAGAATCAATCTTTAAGCATGATCAAGACAGAAAAGGATAGATTTCTCTTTTGCAAAGATATCAAGGAATATGGGGATGGTGCAGGAAAATGGTGTTTAGGTACATCAGCCATGCTCTGGTTCAATGATAGGTTCGAGAGGCCAAATAGCCTACTCCTTTTTCCTTAATAGCTTTGTTCCTTAACCTCTTTTACCCTCTTATTTTCCACAGATTATAATAGAACCCTGACCCTTCCCACCATTGTACCTGACTATAAGATGGCAGAGTGGTTGGCACTGCTGCCTCACAGCATCAGGGATCCGAGTTCCATTCTCTCCGTGTCTGCATGGGTTTCCTCTCGGTGCTCTGGCTTCTTCCCACAGTCTAAAGATGTGCCGGTTAAGTTGATTGGTCATGCTAAGTTAACCGTTTGTGTTAGGGAGATTAGCAGGTAAATGTTTGGGGTTACAGGGATAGGGCCTGGGTGGGACAATGGGCACTGAAGGCAGTCACAGTAGAAGCACAGCAATTTGCTTACACTGTGACTGCTCCTGTATGGAGCACTTCAAACAAGTCATTTCTGTGTTCGGAGCTTTCCGGATCTGAATGTTCATAACCACAAGCACAAGAGCCAGAGAAAGTCGCAGGTATGACTATTTCCCTGAAGCATAAAATACTTTGAAAAACGTTCCAACGCAGTGACATAACTAGCTTTATGCTAAGGAGACAAAAGGCGGGTAACTATAGGCCGGTCAGCTTAACGTCTGTAGTAGGGAAAATGCTGGAATCCATTATTAAAGAGGAGATAGCAGGGCATCTGGATAGAAATGGTTCGATCAATCAGACGCAGCATGGATTCATGAGGGGAAAGTCGTGCTTGACGAACATGTTGGATTTTTATGAAGATGTGACTAGGGCGGTTGATGGAGGAGAACCGGTGGATGCGGTGTTTTTGGATTTCCAAAAGGCGTTTGATAAGGTGCCCCATAAAAGGCTGCTAAAGAAGATTAGGGCACACGGAGTTGGGGGTAGTGTGTTAAAGTGGATTGGGGACTGGCTATCCGACAGGAAGCAAAGAGTCGGAATAAATGGGTGTTTTTCCGGTTGGAGGAAGGTAACTAGTGGCGTGCCGCAGGGATCGGTACTCGGGCCGCAACTATTTACCATTTATATAGATGATCTGGAGGAGGGGACGGAGTGTAGGGTAATGAATTTTGCAGACGACACAAAGATAAGTGGAAAAGTGAATCGTGTGGAGGACGGAGAAGATCTGCAGAGAGATTTGGACAGGCTGAGTGAGTGGGCGAGGATATGGCAAATGGAGTATAACGTTGAGAAATGCGAGGTTATACACTTTGGAGGAAATAATAACAAATGGGATTACTATCTCAATGGAAACAAATTAAATCATGCTACCGTGCAAAGGGACCTGGGGGTCCTTGTGCATGAGACGCAAAAGCCCAGTCTGCAGGTACAACAGGTGATCAAGAAGGCAAATGGGATGTTGGCCTATATCGCGAGGGGGATAGAATATAAAAGCAGGGATGTCTTGATGCACCTGTACAGGGCATTGGTGAGGCCGCAGCTGGAATACTGTGTGCAGTATTGGTCCCCTTATATGAGGAAGGATATATTGGCATTGGAGGGAGTGCAGAGAAGGTTCACCAGGTTGATACCGGAGATGAGGGGTTTGGATTATGAGGAGAGGCTGAGGAGATTGGGTTTGTACTCGTTGGAGTTTAGAAGGATGAGGGGGGATCTTATGGAGACTTATAAGATAATGCGGGGGCTGGATAGGGTGGAGGCGGAGAGATTCTTTCCACTTAGTAAGGAAGTTAAAACTAGAGGACACAGCCTCAAAATAAAGGGGGGTCGGTTTAAGACAGAGTTGAGGAGGAACTTCTTCTCCCAGAGGGTGGTGAATCTCTGGAATTCTCTGCCCACTGAGGTGGTGGAGGCTACCTCGCTGAATATGTTTAAAGCGCGGATGGATGGATTCCTGATCGGTAAGGGAATTAAGGGTTATGGGGATCAGGCGGGTAAGTGGTACTGATCCACGTCAGATCAGCCATGATCTTATTGAATGGCGGGGCAGGCTCGAGGGGCTAGATGGCCTACTCCTGCTCCTATTTCTTATGTTCTTATGTTCTTATGTATGCCTCACCCACACAGAAGCAAATGTTTCATAGAGGTCAATAACACAGAAAAGGCCCTTCGGCCCATTGAGTCTGCGTCAATCAAAGACAAACCACTCAGCTATTCTCGTCACATTTTCCATAACCCTGTTTGCCTTGGCATTGCAAGTGCACATCTAAATGCTTCTTAAATGCTATGAGGGTCTCTGCCTCCACCACCATTTCAGGCAGTGAGTTCCAGACTCCCACCACCTTCTGGGTGAAAAAGCTTTTCCTCACCTACCCTCGAAACCTCCTGTCCCTTACCTTAAATCTCTGCCTCTGATCATTGATCCCTCCACCAAGGCGAAAAGTTTCTTCCTGTCTAATCTATCTATACCCCTAATAATTTTCTACATCTCAGTCGTGTCCTCCCTCAGTCTCCTCTGTTCCAAGAAAAACAACCCCAGTCCATCTAATTTCTCTAAAAGTCTCCATCCCAGGCAGCATTCTGGTAAATCTCCTGTGCACCATCTCCAGAGCTATCACATCCCTCCTACAATATGGATTCCAGAACTGCACGCAATACTCTGTGGCCTGACCAACGTTTTATATGGTTCCAGCATAATCACCCGTTGCGGTGGAACCAAGACACCATTCCACAAGTATGACATTGAAGCAAGAAGCTATGAGACAGCCCCAACCCCTAACTTTCAAAAACTCAGAAATCGGATGTAAACGAGAATTGAACTGAAGCATCGTGACACAATATGGCCGATGGACGTTACTACAACATATCTAGTATAGTGACCCATCACTTTTCTTCTGTAAGTGAAGGAAATTTACATTTTGCAACGTTTTAATTACTTGTAGACTGAAAAGTTCTTAATTCTGCAATCCTTTTATTATTTATAATAGTTATATGATTACTATTAATTCATGATTATTAATAATTAGCTATTATTATTAGCTTGTTTTATTTACATCGCCGTAATTATTTATCAGTTATCTACTTATCCAAATATTGCATCTTCCATGTTTCTGATTCTCAGACACAATGCTAAAATGATTCCATAAACTGTGCTCAAAATAGTAACTGGTGTTTCTCATCAATAGCTTTTCGGATTGGAGTGGCTATGGTGGCAATTAACTACAAGCCTCTGCACTGTCAAATCTTGGATTGCATTTCCCTTCGCAGGTCCCTTTTCAGTCACAATTCCAGTCCTGTGCAGCAGGTATCACCACCCAACCGTCCTTCAGATGTGCCAGAATGGCTGCAGATTGTACACGAGCCCGTCGATCAAATGGCTCAGGCCAGAGTCACCAGATTGTGCACCTTCAGGTGAGCATTGACACAAGGGACATGATCCAAACAGTACCAGACCGAATCAGAGAAAGAGAGGAATGCACAACGAGACAGACATTGGCTTGGATTCTCAGACCTCACCCGCGGCTGGGATTCTCCGGACCCGCTGCAGTGAATAGAGATACGGCTCAGTGCCAAATTCTCCGATCTCGCTGGCAGTGGTGGTGGGACGTAAACGGCCGGAGAATTTCTGCCATTGACTGTGGTCCCTGGATGTTCATGTCCTGTCAATTACATTGCTCAGATTTGTTAATGTTGATCATATTGTTACAGTTAAGAGAAACAGATGACGGGTATGAATTGTCTTTGAGTATGTTTAAATTGGGGATATTACTCCACATTATTGTCAGACGTTGCAACCCCCATTTAGTTACGTGAAAGGGGCTGCTCCTCGACTTTTCAAAGCACTTCAGCCACAGGCTCCTAATCTACGATCACTCAGCGCAGAAGTGGGGGAGGGGCTGGTGAGGCAGGAGGGGAGAACCTCTTCGTAAGCCTGCTCCTGGGTCAGGACAACTTGGCCATTAAAAGGTCCAGGCAGTCGATTGACCCAACTGCCTACCACTCTGTCGCAGATATATTAATGGCCGAGTGGCCTAGGAGAGGGAGCATGTGTTGTCTGCCAGCACACTTCAGGCCTTCCGTGCCCAGTGGGCATCATGAGGGCCAGGGGTGCATCAACACCCGTGGGAATGATATTTAGTTCAGTTTTCTTTGATATTTCATTTTAGTTACAGAGCCCCACCAGGGACTGTCACCCCCTCACCCTCATTTGTGCTTAATTTATTGACCATTTGTTCCATCAAATGAATATAAATAGGGGATGGTTGGGACACTGGGCTGAATGAGAGGAAAGCAGCAAGACTGAACAAGTCAATATAAATAGGGAATACCTGGGACACTGGGTTGAGTGGGAGGAGAGCTGTGTGGCTGAACACATCAATATAAAAGGGCATGGCTGGGACACTGGGTTGAGTGGGAGGAGAGCTATGTAGCTGAACACAGAGTCAATAACCGCTCAAGAAAAAGTAGCTCCATGTCTTGGTTGTGCCTTCACCGATCTTGTTACAGTAAGAAGTCTCACAACACTTTAACCTGGTGTTGTGAGACTTCTTGCTGTGCTTACCCCAGTCCAACGCCGGCATCTCCACATCTTGGATCCTGTTCACAGAGGACCATTAACTTGATGACAGACGCTATTTGCTCTCAAGTTTACTGATGTTTTCAGTTCCCTCTCTGGATGAAGCTGAACTGAATAATTGAATGACAGGGTGTCAGAATCAAGGTTTTTATAAATCCTACACTTTGATTCATGCCGACTCTATTCCGGTGCATTATCGACAACAAGGAAGAGTTTCACAACTGGAGAATTATATATTTTTCTCTCTTGGGTGATCTGGGCATCGCTCCCTGAACAGAGTAAAGGTTGGAATGAAGAGGTGCGAAGAACTGTGCCCGACCGAGTGTTGCTGCTCGGCGAGCTCCACATTCCCAGACTTCAGGCTGAGGGACATCCACCACAAAGACGCAGTGGGGAATTTTGCTGTCTAAGGTTTTTCAGCCAAAGTGCACTGAGGGAAAGTACTTTTTATACATTTAGTGAATAAAGTTTGAGGGAAAAGCAACAGAAAACTGAGGACCAGGTAGTCCAAGGTAGCTGTGGAAACCCTCTTTAGGCATGTGATGAAGATTGTAAAAATTGACGGGATTTGTAACTGTTCTGGGTATAACACATCCTCGGAAAAAACTGACTTAATTTGCACTTTATGTAATGTCAGCTCTGAATGGTCGCATTCAGTATTTTTATAAATCTATTCGTTCGGCAGTACTGTACTTGAGTACTCCTGAAAGAAGGCAAAGAAGATTGGTTGGCAAGTGGACTCTGATTGGGAGAAGCGTGGCCATGATAAATGCACCAGTTGATGGTGACTGACAGTTAACTGTCAGCATTGTTTGAAATTGAAAGCATGCAGCTTGGTGCTGATTGCTCAAGGCAATGCCCTGTGAATGATTGTCACTTATCTTGTTTAGCTGAAATGGGCGCAATGTATGTATAGTTCTTTCTGCAAAGAACAGAGTCCTGTGTATTAATATATGTAGCTTCCAGTACACGCAAATGCGCTGCAATGCGAGCCCGATTGATGATCTTAAATTGTCAGCGTCATTTTTATGGCACCGCCTTGGCCAATCAGAGCCCACTTACCACCCAATCGACACCTTCTTCTCATTCAGTATAATGTTGTTGTTTCCCTTATATTGGCATTCTTGCCATTGACCTGATGAGTGCAAGGCAAAAATCTTTGACAAAATGCCTTTTTGTACATTTAATTAATAAACTTTGTGGGGAAAAAAATGTGACTGCCAGTTATTCAGAGGGACAGGAACTTGTGTGAAATTTCCCAGACTGTATTTTTGCCCTGGAAAATACATTTCCAGGGTTTTGTCTGGAAAATAGAAGGAGTAGATCATTTGGTCCTTTGAATCTGCTCCGCCATTCACTTTGATCATGGCTGATCATCAAAATCAATATCCTGATCCCTCCTTCTCCCCATATCCCTTGATCCCTTTAGCCCCAAGAGCTATAGCTAATTTCTTCTTGAAATCACACAACGTTTTGGCCTCAACTACTTTGTGGCAGTGAATTCCACACATTTTCCACTCTCTGGGTATCTCCTCACCTCAGTCCTAAAAGGTTTAGCCCTTATCCTCAAACTATGACCCCTGGTTCTGGACTCCCCCACCAACTGGAATATTCTTTCTGAGTCCACCCTGCCTCATCCTGTTAGAATTTTATAAGTTCCTATGAGATCCTTCGCACTCTTCTGAACTCCAATGAATATAATCCTAAGTGAATTAGTCTCTCCTCATATGACAGACCTGCAATCCCAGGAATCAGCCACTATGGTTTGGCAACAAGCAATTATTCCAAATGGTCTTAGTCATCCAAAATCAAAGAAACATAGAAACTAGGAGCAGAGGAAGGCCATTCAGCCCTTCAAGCCTGTTCTGCCATTCCATATGATCATGGCTGACCCTCAACCTCAATGCCATACTCCCCTCTCTTCCCATACCCCTTGATACCATTAAAATCTAAAAAATTATCTATCTCTTTCTTAAATATACTCAGTGATTTGGCCTCCACAGCCTTCTGTGGTAGACAATTCCACAGGTTCACAACCCGCTGAGTGAAGAAATTTCTCCTCATCTCAGTCCCAAATGATTTACCCCGTATCCTGAGACTGTCCCAGGTTCCAGATTCCTAAGCCAGAGAAAACATCCTTTCAACGTCCAGTCTTGTTAGAATGTTATACGTTTCAACAGATCTCCTCTCATCCCTCTGAACTCTAGTCAATAGAGGCCAGTCGACCCAATTTCTCCTCATGGAACAATCCCACCAACCCCAATGAACTTTCACTGCACTCCCTCTAAGGCTATTGTATCATTTCTTAAATAAGGAGACCAAAACTGCACACAATACTCCAGATGTAGTCTCACTGTATAACTAGAATAAGAACTGTCAAACCCTCCAGATCTGTATAATTTACAAAAGGGAGGAAGGCTTCACCAAAAGACACAGGAGCAGAAGGCTGTTTGGCCCTTTGAGTCTGCTCGTAAAGGGAGATTACACTGTTTATATGTTGGGTAAAGAATTATTGGGAGGATGGAGGGATAGTATAAAGGTATTTGGCATAGCAAGGGTCAAAGGGATTGGGGCAGTATCACCCACAGTGTGATGTAAAGGGTGACATGGCAAGACAGGCAGCTCAGTCTGAGAGTCTGCCTTCTAATCAACACCTCTTGGTGCCCAGATGAAGCAACACTGGGAGTTTCTGCTACCCATACCTAGAATGCCTGACACTGAAATGCCATCCTACTACCTTCCGCAGGAGTTCACCTCTTTTACCCTGACAGCAGTTTACATCCCACCCCATTCGGATGTGAAGACCGCGCTGGACGAAATATATACTACCACAAATAGTCTTGAGACAAAACATCCCAACGCATTGTTCAACATGGCCAGGGACTTCCACCAAGCCAAGCTTGGTCCTACCAAGATAACACCAACACGTCTACTGTTCAAACATCCTTGACCACTGCCATGGAAACATCAAACATGCCTACCGCTCAATTACCCGCCCACATTTTGGCAAATCAGATCACAAGGCTGTGTTCCTACTCCCAGCTTACAAACAAAATCTGAAACGGGAATATCCAATAAAGAAAATTGTGCAATGTAGGTCTGAGGAATCGCATGATATCCGATGGGATTGCAACAAGTCAGTGGACTGGACAATATTTAAGAACTCAGTGACCAACCTGAATGTGGACGCCACTGCAGTAACAGACTTCATTAGAAAGTTCGTTGAAGACTGTGTGCCAAAGAAGCAAATCTGTCTGTTTCCCGACCGGAAACCATGGATGAACAGAGATTCCACTGCTTGAAGTCCAGGTCTGAGGCATTCAAGTCAGGTGACCCTGACCTACACAAGAAATCCAGATACAATCTACGAAGAACCATCAAAGATACCAAGAGACAGTACCAAATCAAGCTAGAGTCCCAGGGCTGCCACACGGACTCCCACTGGCAAGGTACGCAAAACATTACAGGCTACAATGAAGGCATGTAGAATCACTCTTTGCCCGATGAGCTCAATGGATTTTATGTCCGTTTTGAGCAAGAGGTCAGTGAAAGCATGCCTTCTGTCCCAAAAACCTCGGCTGAATCGGTATCCGAGGTCACCATCGCAGAGGTCAGATCAGCCTTCTTGAAAGTCAACCAACGGAAAGCAACTGATCCGGATGGGGTACCCAGACGGACACTCAGATCCTGAGTGGACCAGCTGGCGAGGGCATTTGTGGACATCTTTAATGTCACCTTGCACCGATCTGAGGTTCCTGCCTGCTTCAAAAAGGCGACCATCATCCCTGTACCAAAGAAAAGCCAGGCAGCATGCCTTAATGACTGTCGCCCGGTGGCTCTGACATCCATTGTTATGAAGTGCTTCAAAAGGTTAGTCATGGCACGGACTAATTCCAGCCTCCCAGATTTCCTGGATCTACTACAGTTCACCTATCGCTGCAACAGGTCCACAGCAGACACCATCTCTCTAGCCCTACACTCAACCCTGCAACACCTGGGTAACATAGAAACATAGAAAAACTACAGCACAAACAGGCCCTTCGGCCCACAAGTTGTGCCGAACACATCCCTACCTTCTAGACCTACCTATAACCCTCCATCCTATTAAGCTCCATGTACTCATCCAGGAGTCTTTTAAAAGACCCTATTGAGTTCGCCTCCACCTACCACTGACGGCAGCCGATTCCACTCGCCCACCACCCTCTGTGTGAAAAACTTACCTCTAACATCTCCCCTGGACCTACCCCCCAGCACCCTAAACCCGTGTCCTCTCGTAGCAGACATTTCCACCCTGGGAAAAAGCCTCTGAGAGTCCACCTGATCTATGCCTCTCAACATCTTATACATCTCTATTAGGTCTCCTCTCATCCTTCGTCTCTCCAAGGAGAAAAGACCGAGCTCCCTCAGCCTATCCTCATAAGGCATGCCACTCAATCCAGGCAACATCCTTGTAAATCTCCTCTGCACCCTTTCAATCTTTTCCACATCCTTCCTATAGTGAGGCGACCAGAACTGAGCACAGTATTCCAAGTGGGGTCTGACGAGGGTCTTATATAGCTGCATCATTATCCCCGGACTCCTAAACTCAATCCCTCGATTGATAAAGGCCAGCACACCATACGCCTTCTTAACCACCTCCTCCACCTGCGGGGCCGATTTCAAAGTCCTATGGACCCGGACCCCAAGGTCCTTCTGATTCTCTACAGTACTAAGAGTCTTTCCCTTTATATTGTACTCCTTCATCCTATTTGACCTGCCAAAATGGACCACGACGCATTTATCTGGGTTGAAGTCCATCTGCCACTTGTCCGCCCAGTCTTGCATCCTATCTATGTCCCTCTGTAACTTCTGACATCCCTCCAGACTATCCACAACCCCACCAACCTTCGTGTCGTCGGCAAACTTACCAACCCATCCCTCCACTTCCTCATCCAGGTCATTTATGAAAATAACAAACAGCAAGGGTCCCAGAACAGATCCCTGGGGCACACCACTGGTGACCGACCTCCATTTAGAAAAAGACCCATCTATACACACTCTCTGCCTCCTTTGGGCAGACAAAGACATTTTTGTCAGACTCCTATTTATTGACTACAGCTCAGCCTTCAACAACATTATTCCTACAAAATCCATCTCCAAACTCCGTGTCCTAGGGCTTGGCTCCTCCCTCTGGTACGGGATCCTAGACTTCCTAACCCACTGACCATAATCGTAAGTATAGGCAACAACATCTCCTCCACGATTATCTTCAACACGGTGCTCGCAAGGCTGTGTCTCAGCCCCTTACCATATTCCTTATACACCTATGGTTGTGTGGCCAAATTCCTGTCCAACTCGATTTTCAAGTTTACTGATGACACCACCGTGGTAGAAAGAGATAGAGAATCTGCTGAAATGATGCGGTGACAATAATCTCTCCCTCAATGTCAGCAAAATGAAGGAGATCGTCATCGACTTCAGGAAGCGTAGTGCTGGACATGCCCCTGTCTACATCAACGGGGATGAAGTGGAAATGGTCAAGAGCTTCAAGTTTCTAGGTGTCCCGATCACCAACAACCTGTCCTGGTCCCTCCACGCTGACGCTATAGTTAAGAAAGCTCACCAACATCTCTACTTTCTCAGGAGGCTAAGGAGATTTGACATGTCCGTTACAACTCTCACCAGAGATGCACCATAGAAATCTTTTCCGGATGCATCACAACTTGACATGGCTCCTGCTCTGACCAAGACCACAAGAAACTACAAAGGGTCGTAAACGAAGCCCAGTCCATCACGCAAATCAGCCTCCCATCCATTTATTCTGTCTACAATTCCCGCTGTCTCGGAAAAGCAGCCAGCATAATCAAGAATCCCACACACCCCAGACATAGAACATAGAACATAGAACAGTACAGCACAGAACAGGCCCTTCGGCCCACGATGTTGTGCCGAGCTTTATCTGAAACCAAGATCAAGCTATCCCATTCCCTATCATCCTGGTGTGCTCCATGTGCCTATCCAATAACCGCTTAAATGTTCCTAAAGTGTCTGACTCCACTATCACTGCAGGCAGTCCATTCCACATTCCAACCACTCTCTGCGTAAAGAACCTACCTCTGATATCCTTCCTATATCTCCCACCATGAACCCTATAGCTATGCCCCCCTGTCATAGCTCCATCCACCCGAGGAAATAGTCTTTGAACGTTCACTCTATCTATCCCCTTCATCATTTTATAAACCTCTATTAAGTCTCCCCTCAGCCTCCTCCGCTCCAGAGAGAACAGCCCTAGCTCCCTCAACCTTTCCTCATAAGACCTACCCTCCAAACCAGGCAGCATCCTGGTAAATCTCCTCTGCACTCTTTCCAGCGCTTCCACATCCTTCTTATAGTGAGGTGACCAGAACTGCACACAATATTCCAAATGTGGTCTCACCAAGGTCCTGTACAGTTGCAGCATAACCCCACGGCTCTTAAACTCCAACCCCCTGTTCATAAAAGCTAACACACTATAGGCCTTCTTCACAGCTCTATCCACTTGAGTGGCAACCTTTAGAGATCTGTGGATATGGACCCCAAGATCTCTCTGTTCCTCCACAGTCTTCAGAACCCTACCTTTGACCCTGTAATCCACATTTAAATTAGTCCTACCAAAATGAATCACCTCACATTTATCAGGGTTAAACTCCATTTGCCATTTTTCAGCCCAGCTTTGCATCCTATCTATGTCTCTTTGCAGCCTACAACAGCCTTCCACCTCATCCACTACTCCACCAATCTTGGTGTCATCAGCAAATTTACTGATCCACCCTTCAGCCCCCTCCTCTAAGCCATTAATAAAAATCACAAAGAGCAGAGGACCAAGCACTGATCCCTGTGGCACTCCGCTAGCAACCTGCCTCCAGTCCGAAAATTTTCCATCCACCACCACCCTCTGTCTTCGATCAGATAGCCAGTTACCTATCCAATCGGCCAACTTTCCCTCTATCCCACACCTCCTTACTTTCATCATAAGCCGACCATGGGGGACCTTATCAAACGCCTTACTAAAATCCATGTATATGACATCAACTGCCCTACCTTCATCAACACACTTAGTTCCCTCCTCAAAAAATTCAATCAAATTTGTGAGGCACGACTTGCCCTTCACGAATCCGTGCTGACTATCCCGGATTAATCCGCATCTTTCTAAATGGTTGTAAATCCCATCCCTAAGGACCTTTTCCATCAATTTACCAACCACCGAAGTAAGACTAACTGGTCTATAATTACCAGGGTCATTTCTATTCCCTTTCTTAAACAGAGGAACAACATTTGCCACTCTCCAGTCCTCTGGCACCATCCCCGTGGACAGTGAGGATGCAAAGATCAAAGCCAAAGGCTCTGCAATCTCATCCCTTGCCTCCCAAAGAATCCTAGGATATATTTCATCAGGCCCAGGGGACTTATCGACCTTCAGTTTATTCAAAACTGCCAAGACATCCTCCCTCCGAACATCTATTTCCTCCAGCCTATTAGCCTGTAACACCTTCTCTTCCTCAAAAACATGGCCCCTCTCCTTGGTGAACACTGAAGAAAAGTATTCATTCATCACCTCGCCTATCTCTACTGACTCCATACACAAGTTCCCACTACTGTCCTTGACCGGCCCTAACCTCACCCTGGCCATTCTTTTATTCCTCACATAAGAGTAAAAAGCCTTGGGGTTTTCCTTGATCCGACCCGCCAAGGACTTCTCATGACCCCTCCTAGCTCTCCTAAGCCCCTTTTTCAGCTCGTTCCTTGCTAACTTGTAACCCTCAATCGAGCCATCTGAACCTTGTTTCCTCATCCCTACATCAGCTTCCCTCTTCCTTTTCACAAGACATTCCACCTCTTTCGTGAACCATGGTTCCCTCACTCGGCCATTTCCTCCCTGCCTGACAGGGACATACCTATCAAGGACACCCAGTATTTGTTCCTTGAAAAAGTTCCACTTTTCATTAGTTCCTTTCTCTGACAGTTTCTGTTCCCATCTTATGCCCCCTAATTCTTGCCTAATCGCATCATAATTACCTCTCCCCCAATTGTAAACCTTGCCCTGCCGTACGGCCCTATCCCTCTCCATTGCAATAACAAAAGACACCGAATTGTGGTCACTATCTCCAAAGCCGTCTCCCACAACCAAATCTAACACTTGGCCCGGTTCATTTCCCAGTACCAAATCCAATGTGGCCTCACCTCTTGTCGGTCTATCCACATATTGTGTCAGGAAACCCTCCTGCACACACTGCACAAAAACTGCCCCATCCAAACTATTTGACCTACAAAGGTTCCAATCAATATTTGGAAAGTTAAAGTCCCCCATGACAACTACCCTGTGACCCCCACACATATCCATAATCTGCTTAGCAATTTCTTCCTCCACATCTCTATTACTATTTGGGGACCTATAGTAAACTCCTAACAACGTGACCACTCCTTTCCTATTTCTAACCTCAGCCCATATTACCTCAGTGTGCAGATCCCCCTCGAAGTGCCTTTCCGCAGCCGTTAAACTATCCTTGATTAACAATGCCACTCCTCCACCTCTTTTACCAGCTTCCCTACACTTACTGAAACATCTATACCCCGGAACGTCCAACAACCATTCCTGTCCTTGTTCTACCCACGTCTCTCTTATGGAAGAGACATACTCTCTTCCACCTTCTTCCATCGGGAAAAAGATACAAAAGCCTGAGATCACATACCAACTGACCAAGAACAGCTTCTTTCCTGCTGCCATCAGACTTTTAAATAGACCTTCCTCATATTAAGCTGATCTTTCTCTACACCCTAGCTATGACTGTAACATGACATTCTGCACTCTCTCCTTTCCTTCTCCCCTATGTACTCTATGAATGTATGCTTTGACTGTATAGTGTGCAAGAAACAATATTTTTCACTGTATAACAATAACATTATTGTGACAATAATAAATCAAATGAAATCAAAAGAGTATCTCAAGACCTATGTAAGAGTTAGCATGGAATTAGCTCCTAGGTTGGGCAAAATTGACACATATTCAAATAGCTACCAAGTGTTACCAATAAATACCAGTGTTCAAACTTACAACCCTGTGAACCTTCTCGTCAAACTCAACAAGTCCTCCGGCTACAACAAGGGGGTAAGTTTCAAAATAATAGATCTCCGATTGAAGGCAGAAATCAGGTGCAATGTCCTCTCTCATGGGTCATTACTCCGTGAAATTCTCTCCCTCAGGGAGCAGTGTAGCCTGGGACATTGAACGTGTGCAAGGTGTGAGACCACAGTGAGATCAGCCAGGATCATATTCACTGGCAGAGCAGGCTGGAGGGGCAGAATGGCCCACTGTGACGAATCCCTATTTACACTGTATGATACATGGTGTGAAACAGTGCTCAAACACTCAACATGATGTGCTCTCAGATACAATGTTCAGCGTCACATTGTGTCACATACAATGAAATGACCGCGGGTGGGATTTTACAGTTTTGGAACAAGCGAGGCCGTAAAATCCTGCCCAATGCGTCCAGTACAGTGTGATACAGTGTATCCTGTACAGTGTGATACAGTGCTCAGACCCCCAGTGTGTCCTGTACAGTGTGATACAGTGTATCCTGTACAGTGTGATACAGTGCTCAGACCCCCAGTGTGTCCTGTACAGTGTGATACAGTGTATCCTGTACAGTGTGATGCAGTGCTCAGACCCCCAGTGCATCCTGCACAGCGTGATACATTGCTCAGTTAGGGTATCGTGTACAGTGTGATACAGTGCTCAGACTCCCAGTGTGTCCTGTACAGTGTGATACAGTGCTCAGAACCCCAGTGTGTCCTGTACAGTGTGATACAGTGCTCAGACCCCCAGTGTATCCTGTACAGTGTGATACAGTGCTCAGACCCCCAGTGCATCCTGCACAGCGTGATACAGTGCTCAGACCCCCAGTGTGTCCTGTACAGTGTGATACAGTGCTCAGACCCCCAGTGTATCCTTTACAGTGTGAAGCCGTGCTCAGACCCCCCAGTGTGTCCTGTACAGTGTGATACAGTGCTCAGACTCCCAGTGTGTCCTGTACAGTGTGATACAGTGCTCAGAACCCCAGTGTGTCCTGTACAGTGTGATACAGTGCTCAGACCCCCAGTGTATCCTGTACAGTGTGATACAGTGCTCAGACCCCCAGTGCATCCTGCACAGCGTGATACAGTGCTCAGACCCCCAGTGTGTCCTGTACAGTGTGATACAGTGCTCAGTCCCTCAGTGTGTCTTGTGCAGTGTGATACAGTGCTCTGACACACAGTGTATCCTGTACAGTGTGATACAGTGTATCCTGTACAGTGTGATGCAGTGCTCAGACCCCCAGTGCATCCTGCACAGCGTGATACATTGCTCAGTTAGGGTATCGTGTACAGTGTGATACAGTGCTCAGACTCCCAGTGTGTCCTGTACAGTGTGATACAGTGCTCAGAACCCCAGTGTGTCCTGTACAGTGTGATACAGTGCTCAGACCCCCAGTGTATCCTGTACAGAGTGATACAGTGCTCAGACCCCCAGTGCATCCTGCACAGCGTGATACAGTGCTCAGACCCCCAGTGTGTCCTGTACAGTGTGATACAGTGCTCAGACCCCCAGTGTATCCTTTACAGTGTGATGCCGTGCTCAGACCCCCCAGTGTGTCCTGTACAGTGTGATACAGTGCTCAGACACAGTGTATCCTGTACAGTGTGATAGAGTGCATCCTGTACAGTGTGATACAATGCTCAGTCCCTCAGTGTGTCTTGTGCAGTGTGATACAGTGCTCTGACACACAGTGTATCCTGTACAGTGTGATACAGTGTATCCTGTACAGTGTGATGCAGTGCTCAGTTACAGTGTATCGTGTACAGTATGATACAGTGCTCAGACTCCCAGTGTGTCCTGTACAGTGTGAGACAGTGCTCAGAACCCCAGTGTGTCCTGTACAGTGTGATACAGTGCTCAGACCCCCAGTGTATCCTTTACAGTGTGATGCCGTGCTCAGACCCCCCAGTGTGACCTGTACAGTGTGATACAGTGCTCAGACACACAGTGTATCCTGTACAGTGTGATACAGTGCATCCTGTACAGTGTGATACAGTGCTCAGTCCCTCAGTGTGTCTTGTGCAGTGTGATACAGTGCTCTGACACACAGTGTATCCAGTACAGTGTGATACAGTGTATCCTGTACAGTGTGATGCAGTGCTCAGACCCCCAGTATGTCCTGTACAGCGCGATACAGTGCTCAGACACACAGTGTATCCTGTACAGTGTGATACAGTGCACCCTGTACAGTCTGATACAGTGCTCAGACCCCCACTGTGTCCCAGAAACCATAGAAACCATAGAAAAATTACAGCTCAGAAACAGGCCTTTTGGCCTTTCTTGTCTGTGCCGAACCATTTTTTGCCCAGTCCCACTGACCTGCACTTGGACCATATCCCTCCACACCCCTCTCATCCATGAACCCCTCCAAGTTTTTCTTAAATGTTAAAAGTGACCCCGCATTTACCACTTTATCCGGCAGCTCATTCCACACTCCCACCACTCTCTGCGTGAAGAAGCCCCCCCTAATATTCCCTTTAAACTTTTCTCCTTTCACCCTTAACCCATGCCCTCTGGTTTTTTTCTCCCCTAGCCTCAGCGGAAAAAGCCTGCTTGCATTCACTCTATACCCATCAAAATCTTATACACCTCTATCAAATCTCCCCTCAATCTTCTATGCTCCAGGGAATAAAGTCCCAACCTATTCAATCTCTCTCTGTAACTCAGCTTCTCAAGTCCCGGCAACATCCTTGTGAACCTTCTCTGCACTCTTTCAATCTTATTTACATCCTTCCTGTAACTAGGTGACCAAAACTGTACACAATACTCTAAATTCAGCCTCACCAATGCCTTATATAACCTTACCATAACACTCCAACTTTTATACTCGATACTCTGATTTATAAAGGCCAATGTACCAAAGGCACTCTTTACGACCCTATCCACCTGTGACGTCACTTTTAGGGAATTCTGTACCTGTATTCCCAGATCCCTCTGTTCAACTGCACTCTTCAGAGTCCTACTATTTACCCTGTACGTTCTACTTTGGTTTGTCCTTCCAATGTGCAATATCTCACACTTGTCTGCGTTAAATTCCATTTGCCATTTTTCAGCCCGTTTTTCTAGTTGGTCCAAATCCCTCTGCAAGCTTTGAAAACCTTCCTCACTGTCCACTACACCTCCAATCTTTGTATCATCAGCAAACTTGCTGATCCAATTTACCACATTATCATCCAGATCATTGATATAGATGACAAACAACAATGGACCCAACACCGATCCCTGCGGCACACCACTAGTCACAGGCCTCCACTCAGAGAAGCAATCCTCCACAACCACTCTCTGGTTTCTTCCATTGAACAGTAAGAAGTCTCACAACACCAGGTTAAAGTCCAACAGGTTTATTTGGTAGCAAATACCATAAGCTTTCGGAGCAATGCTCCTTCGTCAGATGGAGTGGTCTCTCTGACGAAGGAGCATTGCTCCGAAAGCTTATGGTATTTGCTACCAAATAAACCTGTTGGACTTTAACCTGGTGTTGTGAGACTTCTTACTGTGCTTACCCCAGTCCAACGCCGGCATCTCCACATCATTCTTCCATTGAGCCAGTGTCTAATCCAATTTACTACCTCCCCATGTGTACCTAGCGACTGAACCTTCCTAACTAACCTCCCATGAGGGACCTTGTCAAAGGCCTTGCTGAAATCCAGGTAGACAACATCCACCGCCTTCCCTTCATCCACTTTCCTGGTAACCTTCTCGAAAAACTCTAATAGATTGGTCAAACATGACCTACCACGCACAAAGCCATGTTGACTCTCCCTAATAAGTCCCTGTACAGTGTGATACAGTGCTCAGACACACAGTGCATCCTGTACAATGTGATACAGTGCTCAGACCCCCAGTGTATCCTGTACAGTGTGATGCAGTGCTCAGACACAATGTATCCAGTACAATGTGATACAGTGCATCCTAAACAGTGTGATACAGTGCTCAGATACAGTGGGTCCTATTTTACCATTTTGATTCTAAGTGCAAGGCGGACTTGAAACTGGGAGTGTTTCAGGTCTGACTTTTAGACCTGTTCTCGGGCACCCCCATACGCATTCCGCCTGCAAAAATATCAGTGATTCCGAATCGCGCTGCACAAGCCTGCGGGCAGGGCTTAACGTGCCCGAAACCCTGCAGCTCCGATTGGCGCCTCCAACTGAGAATGCACAGGAAAAAAATGATAGAATGCTGCGCCGCTGCCGCATCCATCCCGGGCTGGATAATGCCTCCCCCTGGTCCCCACAGACATTGCCCCACCCACAACATTAATGACCCCCTTATCACCCCCCCGCCCACACCCAGACCTATCGTGGGTGCCTCCCCACCACTTCCCCCCACCAATCTCGAGCAGAGTGGTAGCAGACCCCCCTCCCCCCCACCGATCTCAGGCAGAGTGGCAGCGGGCACCCCTTCCCCTCCACTGATCTCAGGCAGAGTGGCAGTCCTCCACGCCCACCCCACCCCCTGCCGCATCCCGCCCCCGCTCCCCACACCTCTCCCCGCCCCCCCTCCCCCTCCCCGCCCCCACCACCCCAACAATCTCAAGCAGAGAGCCGTCGGACGCTAAGCACCTACCTCCTCACTACCTGGAGTGCCCGAATCGGACTTCTATGGAGCATGTCTGTTTCGCGCCGATTCTGGATGGTAAAGGGGGAAGTGCTGGTAACGTTGGGCAGCCAATTAAGTCAATTTAAATGCATGCAAATACATTTGAAGAGGCAGTGAACCCGTTTCGGGCGCGATCCCGAATCGAGCCATTTTTAAGAACATAAGAACATAAGAAATAGGAGCAGGAGTAGGCCATCTAGCCCCTCGAGCCTGCCCCGCCATTCAATAAGATCATGGCTGATCTGACGTGGATCAGTACCACTTACCCGCCTGATCCCCATAACCCTTAATTCCCTTACCGATCAGGAATCCATCCATCCGCGCTTTAAACATATTCAGCGAGGTAGCCTCCACCACCTCAGTGGGCAGAGAATTCCAGAGATTCACCACCCTCTGGGAGAAGAAGTTCCTCCTCAACTCTGTCTTAAACCGACCCCCCTTTATTTTGAGGCTGTGTCCTCTAGTTTTAACTTCCTTACGAAGTGGAAGGAATCTCTCCGCCTCCACCCTATCCAGCCCCCGCATTATCTTATAAGTCTCCATAAGATCCCCCCTCATCCTTCTAAACTCCAACGAGTACAAACCCAATCTCCTCAGCCTCTCCTCATAATCCAAACCCCTCATCTCCGGTATCAACCTGGTGAACCTTCTCTGCACTCCCTCCAATGCCAATATATCCTTCCTCATATAAGGGGACCAATACTGCACACAGTATTCCAGCTGCGGCCTCACCAATGCCCTGTACAGGTGCATCAAGACATCCCTGCTTTTATATTCTATCCCCCTCGCGATATAGGCCAACATCCCATTTGCCTTCTTGATCACCTGTTGTACCTGCAGACTGGGCTTTTGCGTCTCATGCACAAGGACCCCCAGGTCCCTTTGCACGGTAGCATGATTTAATTTGTTTCCATTGAGATAGTAATCCCATTTGTTATTATTTCCTCCAAAGTGTATAACCTCGCATTTATCAACGTTATACTCCATTTGCCATATCCTCGCCCACTCACTCAGCCTGTCCAAATCTCTCTGCAGATCTTCTCCGTCCTCCACACGATTCACTTTTCCACTTATCTTTGTGTCGTCTGCAAACTTCGTTACCCTACACTCCGTCCCCTCCTCCAGATCATCTATATAAATGGTAAACAGTTGCGGCCCGAGTACCGATCCCTGCGGCACGCCACTAGTTACCTTCCTCCAACCGGAAAAACACCCGTTTATTCCAACTCTTTGCTTCCTGTCGGATAGCCAGTCCCCAATCCACTTTAACACACTACCCCCAACTCCGTGTGCCCTAATCTTCTTCAGCAGCCTTTTATGGGGCACCTTATCAAACGCCTTTTGGAAATCCAAAAACACCACATCCACCGGTTCTCCTCCATCAACCGCCCTAGTCACATCTTCTCAACCGCCCTAGTCACATTTTTGAGCCGTGATAAAGGGGGAAGCGGTGCAGAAGCGAACGCGGATCACACTTCTCGCCTCACACCATCTTTACCAATTTTTCATGCCCGAAAGCGGACGCAACGCAATGGTAAAATTGGGCCCTGCCTGTCCTGTACAGTGTGATACAGTGCTCAGACACAGTGTATCCTGTACAGTGTGATACAGCGTTCAGGCACAGCGTGTCCTGTACAGTGTGATACAGTGCTCAGACACAGTGTATCCTGTACAGTGTGATACAGTGCTCAGGCCCAGCGTGTCCTGTACAGTGTGATACAGTGCTCAGGCACAGTGCATCTTGTTCAGTGATACAGTGCTCAGACACAGTGTATCCTGTACAGTGTGATACAGTGCTCAGGCACAGTGTATCCAGCACAGTGTGTTACAGTGCTGAGGTCCTGCATGTCCTGTACAGTGTGATACAGTGCCCAGGCACAGTGTATCCAGTACAGTGTAATACAGTGCTCAGGCATAGTGTGTCCTGTACAGTGTGATACAGTGATCAGGTGCAGTGTATCCTGCACAGTGTGATACAGTTCTCTGACACAGTATATCCTGTACAGTGTGATACAGTGCTCAGACACAGTGTATCCTGCACAGTATGATACCGTGCTCAGACACAGTGTATCCTGTACAGTGTGATACACGGCTCAGGCAGAGTGTATCCTGTACAGCGTGATACAGTGTTCAGAAACAATCGGTCCTGTACAATGTGATACAGTGCTCAGGCACAGTGTATCCAGTACAGTGTGATACAGTGCTCAGGCAGAGTGTATCCTGTACAGTGTAATACAGTGCTCAGGCAGAGTGTATCCTGTACAGTGTAATACAGTGCTCAGACACAGTGTATCCTGCACAGTGTGAGACAGTGCTCAGGCACAGTGTATCCTGTGCAGTGTGACACAGTGCTCAGGCACAGTGTATGCTGTGCAGTGTGATACAGTGCAATACAGTGCCCAGACATTGTGTATCCTGTTCAGTGTGATACAGTGCTCCGACACAGTGTATCCTGTACAGTGATCCAACACAGTGTGCCCTGTACAGTGTGATACAGTTTTCAGTTACAGTGTGTCCTGTACAGTGTGATACAGTACTCAGTTACAGTGTGTCCTGTACAGTGTCATACAGTGCTCAGGCACAGTGTATCCAGTACAGTGTTATACAGTGCTCAGGCACAGTGTATCCTGTACAGTGTGATACAGTGCTCACACACAGTGTATTCTGTACAATGCGATACAGTGCTCAGGCACAGTGTATCCAGTTCAGTGTGATACAGTGCTCAGGCACAGTGTATCATGTACAGTGTGATACAGTGCTCAGGCAGTGCATCCTTCTACAGTGTGATACAGTGCTCAGACACAGTTTTTCCAGTACAGTGTGATACAGTGCTCAGACACGGTGAATCCTGGACAGTGAGATGCAGTGCTCAGGCACAGTGTATACTGTACAGTGTGATACACTGCACAGGCACAGTGTATCCTGCACAGTGTGATACAGTGCTCAGACACAGTGTATCCAGTACAGTGTGATACAGTGCTCAGGCACAGTGTATCCTCTACAGTGTGATACAGTGCTCAGGCACAGTGTATCCTGTGCAGTGTGACACAGTGCTCAGGCACAGTGTATGCTGTGCAGTGTGATACAGTGCAATACAGTGCCCAGACATTGTGTATCCTGTTCAGTGTGATACAGTGCTCCGACACAGTGTATCCTGTACAGTGATCCAACACAATGTGCCCTGTACAGTGCGATACAGTTTTCAGTTACAGTGTGTCCTGTACAGTGTGATACAGTACTCAGTTACAGTGTGTCCTGTACAGTGTGATACAGTGATCAGACTCCCAGTGTGTCCTGTACAGTGTGATACAGTGCTCAGAACCCCAGTGTGTCCTGTACACTGTGATACAGTGCTCAGGCACAGTGTATCCTGTACAGTGTGATACAGTGCTCAGACACAGTGAATCCTGGACAGTGTGATGCAGTGCTCAGGCACAGTGTATACTGTACAGTGTGATACACTGCACAGGCACAGTGTATCCTGTACAGTGTGATACAGTGCTCAGACACAGTGTATCCAGTACAGTGTGATACTGTGCTCAGGCACAGCGTATCCAGTACAGTGTAGTACAGTACTCAGGGACAATACATCCAGTACAGGGTGATACAGTGCTCAGGCACAGTGTCTCATGTACAGTGTGATACAGTGCTCCAACACAATGTATCCTGTACAGTGTGATACAGTGCTCAGCCACAGTGTATCCAGTACAGTGTGATACAGTGCTCAGACATGGTGTATCCTGTACAGTGTGATACAGTGCTCAGGCACAGTGTATCCTGTACAGTGTGAAATAGTGCTCAGGCACAGTGCGTCCTGTGCAGTGTGATACAGTGCTCAGACAGTGTATCCTGTACAGTGTGAAACCGTGCCCAGACACAGTGTGTCCTGTACAGAGTGATACTGTGCTCAGGCACAGTGTGTCCTGTACAGTGTGATACAGTGCTCAGGCACAGTGTATCCTGTAAAGTGTGATACAGTGCCCAGGCACAGTGTGTCCTGTACAGTGTGATACAGTGCTCAGGCACAGTGTATCCTGTAAAGTGTGATACAGTGCCCAGACACAGTGTGTCCTGTATAGTGTGAAACAGTGCTCAGACACAGTGTATCCTGTACAGTGTGATACAGTGCTCAGGCACAGTGTATCCTGTACAGTGTGATATAGTGCTCAGACACAGAGTATCCTGTACAGTGTGATACACTGCTCAGGCACAGTGTATCCAGTATAGTATGATACAGTGCTCAGGCACAGTGTATCCTGTACACTGTGATACAGTGCTCAGGCACAGTGTATCCTGTACAGTGTGATACCGTGCTTAGACAGAGTGGCTCCTGTACTGTGTGATACAGTGCTCAGTTACAGTGTGTCCTGTACACTGTGATACAGTACTCAGTTACAGTGTGTCCTGTACAGTGTGATACAGTCTCAGGCACAGTGTGTCCTGTACAGTGTGAAACAGTGCTCAGGCACAGTGTGTCCTGTACAGTGTGATACAGTGCACAGGCACAGTGTTTCCTGTACAGTGCGATACAGTGCCCAGACACAGTGTATCATGTACAGTGTGATACAGTGCTCAAGCACAGTGTATCCTGTACAGTGTGATACAGTGTTCAGACACAGCGTGTCCTGTACAGTGTGATACTGTGCTCAGGCACAGTGCATCCAGTACAGTGTAGTACAGTACTCAGGCACAATACATCCAGTTCAGTGTGATACAGTGCTCAGGCACATTGTATCCTGTAAAGTGTGATACAGTGCTCAGCCACAGTGTATCCAGTACAGTGTGATACAGTGCTCAGACATGGTGTATCCTGTACAGTGTGATACAGTGCTCAGGCACAGTGTATCCTGTACAGTGTGATACAGTGCTCAGGCACAGTGTATCCTGCACAGTGTGAAATAGTGCTCAGGCACAGTGTGTCCTGTGCAGTGTGATACAGTGCTCAGGCACAGTGTATCCTGTACAGTGTGATACAGTGCCCAGACAGTGTGTCCTGTACAGAGTGATACTGTGCTCAGGCACAGTGTGTCCTGTACAGTGTGATACAGTGCTCAGGCACAGTGTATCCTGTAAAGTGTGATACAGTGCTCAGACACAGTGTGTCCTGTACAGTGTGAAACAGTGCTCAGACACAGTGTGTCCTGTACAGTGTGATACAGTGCTCAGGCACAGTGTATCCTGTACAGTGTGAAATAGTGCTCAGGCACAGTGCGTCCTGTGCAGTGTGATACAGTGCTCAGACAGTGTATCCTGTACAGTGTGAAACAGTGCCCAGACACAGTGTGTCCTGTACAGAGTGATACTGTGCTCAGGCACAGTGTGTCCTGTACAGTGTGATACAGTGCTCAGGCACAGTGTATCCTGTAAAGTGTGATACAGTGCCCAGGCACAGTGTGTCCTGTACAGTGTGATACAGTGCTCAGGCACAGTGTATCCTGTAAAGTGTGATACAGTGCCCAGACACAGTGTGTCCTGTATAGTGTGAAACAGTGCTCAGACACAGTGTATCCTGTACAGTGTGATACAGTGCTCAGGCACAGTGTATCCTGTACAGTGTGATACAGTGCTCAGACACAGAGTATCCTGTACAGTGTGATACACTGCTCAGGCACAGTGTATCCAGTATAGTATGATACAGTGCTCAGGCACAGTGTATCCTGTACACTGTGATACAGTGCTCAGGCACAGTGTATCATGTACAGTGTGATACAGTGCTTAGACAGAGTGGCTCCTGTACTGTGTGATACAGTGCTCAGTTACAGTGTGTCCTGTACACTGTGATACAGTACTCAGTTACAGTGTGTCCTGTACAGTGTGATACAGTCTCAGGCACAGTGTGTCCTGTACAGTGTGATACAGTGCACAGGCACACTGTTTCCTGTACAGTGCGATACAGTGCCCAGACACAGTGTATCATGTACAGTGTGATACAGTGCTCAGGCACAGTGTATCCTGTACAGTGTGATACAGTGCTCAGACACAGTGAATCCTGGACAGTGTGATGCAGTGCTCAGGCACAGTGTATACTGTACAGTGTGATACACTGCACAGGCACAGTGTATCCTGTACAGTGTGATACAGTGCTCAGACACAGTGTATCCAGTACAGTGTGATACTGTGCTCAGGCACAGCGTATCCAGTACAGTGTAGTACAGTACTCAGGGACAATACATCCAGTACAGGGTGATACAGTGCTCAGGCACAGTGTCTCATGTACAGTGTGATACAGTGCTCCAACACAATGTATCCTGTACAGTGTGATACAGTGCTCAGCCACAGTGTATCCAGTACAGTGTGATACAGTGCTCAGACATGGTGTATCCTGTACAGTGTGATACAGTGCTCAGGCACAGTGTATCCTGTACAGTGTGAAATAGTGCTCAGGCACAGTGCGTCCTGTGCAGTGTGATACAGTGCTCAGACAGTGTATCCTGTACAGTGTGAAACCGTGCCCAGACACAGTGTGTCCTGTACAGAGTGATACTGTGCTCAGGCACAGTGTGTCCTGTACAGTGTGATACAGTGCTCAGGCACAGTGTATCCTGTAAAGTGTGATACAGTGCCCAGGCACAGTGTGTCCTGTACAGTGTGATACAGTGCTCAGGCACAGTGTATCCTGTAAAGTGTGATACAGTGCCCAGACACAGTGTGTCCTGTATAGTGTGAAACAGTGCTCAGACACAGTGTATCCTGTACAGTGTGATACAGTGCTCAGGCACAGTGTATCCTGTACAGTGTGATATAGTGCTCAGACACAGAGTATCCTGTACAGTGTGATACACTGCTCAGGCACAGTGTATCCAGTATAGTATGATACAGTGCTCAGGCACAGTGTATCCTGTACACTGTGATACAGTGCTCAGGCACAGTGTATCCTGTACAGTGTGATACCGTGCTTAGACAGAGTGGCTCCTGTACTGTGTGATACAGTGCTCAGTTACAGTGTGTCCTGTACACTGTGATACAGTACTCAGTTACAGTGTGTCCTGTACAGTGTGATACAGTCTCAGGCACAGTGTGTCCTGTACAGTGTGAAACAGTGCTCAGGCACAGTGTGTCCTGTACAGTGTGATACAGTGCACAGGCACAGTGTTTCCTGTACAGTGCGATACAGTGCCCAGACACAGTGTATCATGTACAGTGTGATACAGTGCTCAAGCACAGTGTATCCTGTACAGTGTGATACAGTGTTCAGACACAGCGTGTCCTGTACAGTGTGATACTGTGCTCAGGCACAGTGCATCCAGTACAGTGTAGTACAGTACTCAGGCACAATACATCCAGTTCAGTGTGATACAGTGCTCAGGCACATTGTATCCTGTAAAGTGTGATACAGTGCTCAGCCACAGTGTATCCAGTACAGTGTGATACAGTGCTCAGACATGGTGTATCCTGTACAGTGTGATACAGTGCTCAGGCACAGTGTATCCTGTACAGTGTGATACAGTGCTCAGGCACAGTGTATCCTGCACAGTGTGAAATAGTGCTCAGGCACAGTGTGTCCTGTGCAGTGTGATACAGTGCTCAGGCACAGTGTATCCTGTACAGTGTGATACAGTGCCCAGACAGTGTGTCCTGTACAGAGTGATACTGTGCTCAGGCACAGTGTGTCCTGTACAGTGTGATACAGTGCTCAGGCACAGTGTATCCTGTAAAGTGTGATACAGTGCTCAGACACAGTGTGTCCTGTACAGTGTGAAACAGTGCTCAGACACAGTGTGTCCTGTACAGTGTGATACAGTGCTCAGGCACAGTGTATCCTGTACAGTGTGAAATAGTGCTCAGGCACAGTGCGTCCTGTGCAGTGTGATACAGTGCTCAGACAGTGTATCCTGTACAGTGTGAAACAGTGCCCAGACACAGTGTGTCCTGTACAGAGTGATACTGTGCTCAGGCACAGTGTGTCCTGTACAGTGTGATACAGTGCTCAGGCACAGTGTATCCTGTAAAGTGTGATACAGTGCCCAGGCACAGTGTGTCCTGTACAGTGTGATACAGTGCTCAGGCACAGTGTATCCTGTAAAGTGTGATACAGTGCCCAGACACAGTGTGTCCTGTATAGTGTGAAACAGTGCTCAGACACAGTGTATCCTGTACAGTGTGATACAGTGCTCAGGCACAGTGTATCCTGTACAGTGTGATACAGTGCTCAGACACAGAGTATCCTGTACAGTGTGATACACTGCTCAGGCACAGTGTATCCAGTATAGTATGATACAGTGCTCAGGCACAGTGTATCCTGTACACTGTGATACAGTGCTCAGGCACAGTGTATCATGTACAGTGTGATACAGTGCTTAGACAGAGTGGCTCCTGTACTGTGTGATACAGTGCTCAGTTACAGTGTGTCCTGTACACTGTGATACAGTACTCAGTTACAGTGTGTCCTGTACAGTGTGATACAGTCTCAGGCACAGTGTGTCCTGTACAGTGTGATACAGTGCACAGGCACACTGTTTCCTGTACAGTGCGATACAGTGCCCAGACACAGTGTATCATGTACAGTGTGATACAGTGCTCAGGCACAGTGTATCCTGTACAGTGTGATACAGTGTTCAGACACAGCGTGTCCTGTACAGTGTGATACTGTGCTCAGGCACAGTGCATCCAGTACAGTGTAGTACAGTACTCAGGCACAATACATCCAGTACAGTGTGATACAGTGCTCAGGCACATTGTATCCTGTAAAGTGTGATACAGTGCTCAGACATAGTGTATCTTGTACAGTGTGATACAGTGCTCAGACACAGTGTATCCTGTACAGTGTGATGCAGTGTTCAGGCACAGCGTGTCCTGTACAGTGTGATATAGTGCTCAGGCAAAGTGTATCCTGTACTGTGTGATACAGTGTTCAGACACAGCGTGTCCTGTACAGTGTGATACAGTGCCCAGACACAGTGTATCCTGTACAGTGTAATACAGTGCTCAGGCACAGTGTATCCTGTACAGTGTGATACAGTGCTCAGACACAGTGTATCCTGTACAGTGTGATACAGTGCTCAGACACTGTGTATCCTGTACAGTGTGATTCAGTGCTCAGACACGGTGTATCCAGTACAGTGTGATACAGTGCTCAGACATGGTGTATCCTGTACAGTGTGATACAGTGCTCAGGCACAGTGTATCCTGTACAGTGTGATACAGTGCTCAGGCACAGTGTATCCTGTACAGTGTGAAATAGTGCACAGGCACAGTGTGTCCTGAGCAGCGTGATACAGTGTATCCCGTACGTTGTGATACAGTGCTCAGGCACAATACATCCAGTACAGTGTGATACAGTGCCCAGACACAGTGTATCCTTTACAGTGTGATACAGTGCTCAGGCACAGTGTATCCTGCACAGTGTGATACAGTGCTCAGACACAGTGTATCCTGTACAGTGTGATACAGTGCTCAGTTACAGTGTGTCCTGTACAGTGTGATACAGTGCTCAGGCACAGTGTATCCAGTACAGTGTAATACAGTGCTCAGGCATAGTGTGTCCTGTACAGTGTGATACAGTGATCAGGTGCAGTGTATCCTGCACAGTGTGATACAGTTCTCTGACACAGTATATCCTGTACAGTGTGATACAGTGCTCAGACACAGTGTATCCTGCACAGTATGATACCGTGCTCAGACACAGTGTATCCTGTACAGTGTGATACACGGCTCAGGCAGAGTGTATCCTGTACAGCGTGATACAGTGTTCAGAAACAATCGGTCCTGTACAATGTGATACAGTGCTCAGGCACAGTGTATCCAGTACAGTGTGATACAGTGCTCAGGCAGAGTGTATCCTGTACAGTGTAATACAGTGCTCAGGCAGAGTGTATCCTGTACAGTGTAATACAGTGCTCAGACACAGTGTATCCTGCACAGTGTGAGACAGTGCTCAGGCACAGTGTATCCTGTGCAGTGTGACACAGTGCTCAGGCACAGTGTATGCTGTGCAGTGTGATACAGTGCAATACAGTGCCCAGACATTGTGTATCCTGTTCAGTGTGATACAGTGCTCCGACACAGTGTATCCTGTACAGTGATCCAACACAGTGTGCCCTGTACAGTGTGATACAGTTTTCAGTTACAGTGTGTCCTGTACAGTGTGATACAGTACTCAGTTACAGTGTGTCCTGTACAGTGTCATACAGTGCTCAGGCACAGTGTATCCAGTACAGTGTTATACAGTGCTCAGGCACAGTGTATCCTGTACAGTGTGATACAGTGCTCACACACAGTGTATTCTGTACAATGCGATACAGTGCTCAGGCACAGTGTATCCAGTTCAGTGTGATACAGTGCTCAGGCACAGTGTATCATGTACAGTGTGATACAGTGCTCAGGCAGTGCATCCTTCTACAGTGTGATACAGTGCTCAGACACAGTTTTTCCAGTACAGTGTGATACAGTGCTCAGACACGGTGAATCCTGGACAGTGAGATGCAGTGCTCAGGCACAGTGTATACTGTACAGTGTGATACACTGCACAGGCACAGTGTATCCTGCACAGTGTGATACAGTGCTCAGACACAGTGTATCCAGTACAGTGTGATACAGTGCTCAGGCACAGTGTATCCTCTACAGTGTGATACAGTGCTCAGGCACAGTGTATCCTGTGCAGTGTGACACAGTGCTCAGGCACAGTGTATGCTGTGCAGTGTGATACAGTGCAATACAGTGCCCAGACATTGTGTATCCTGTTCAGTGTGATACAGTGCTCCGACACAGTGTATCCTGTACAGTGATCCAACACAATGTGCCCTGTACAGTGCGATACAGTTTTCAGTTACAGTGTGTCCTGTACAGTGTGATACAGTACTCAGTTACAGTGTGTCCTGTACAGTGTGATACAGTGATCAGACTCCCAGTGTGTCCTGTACAGTGTGATACAGTGCTCAGAACTCCAGTGTGTCCTGTACACTGTGATACAGTGCTCAGGCACAGTGTATCCTGTACAGTGTGATACAGTGCTCAGACACAGTGAATCCTGGACAGTGTGATGCAGTGCTCAGGCACAGTGTATACTGTACAGTGTGATACACTGCACAGGCACAGTGTATCCTGTACAGTGTGATACAGTGCTCAGACACAGTGTATCCAGTACAGTGTGATACTGTGCTCAGGCACAGCGTATCCAGTACAGTGTAGTACAGTACTCAGGGACAATACATCCAGTACAGGGTGATACAGTGCTCAGGCACAGTGTCTCATGTACAGTGTGATACAGTGCTCCAACACAATGTATCCTGTACAGTGTGATACAGTGCTCAGCCACAGTGTATCCAGTACAGTGTGATACAGTGCTCAGACATGGTGTATCCTGTACAGTGTGATACAGTGCTCAGGCACAGTGTATCCTGTACAGTGTGAAATAGTGCTCAGGCACAGTGCGTCCTGTGCAGTGTGATACAGTGCTCAGACAGTGTATCCTGTACAGTGTGAAACCGTGCCCAGACACAGTGTGTCCTGTACAGAGTGATACTGTGCTCAGGCACAGTGTGTCCTGTACAGTGTGATACAGTGCTCAGGCACAGTGTATCCTGTAAAGTGTGATACAGTGCCCAGGCACAGTGTGTCCTGTACAGTGTGATACAGTGCTCAGGCACAGTGTATCCTGTAAAGTGTGATACAGTGCCCAGACACAGTGTGTCCTGTATAGTGTGAAACAGTGCTCAGACACAGTGTATCCTGTACAGTGTGATACAGTGCTCAGGCACAGTGTATCCTGTACAGTGTGATATAGTGCTCAGACACAGAGTATCCTGTACAGTGTGATACACTGCTCAGGCACAGTGTATCCAGTATAGTATGATACAGTGCTCAGGCACAGTGTATCCTGTACATTGTGATACAGTGCTCAGGCACAGTGTATCCTGTACAGTGTGATACCGTGCTTAGACAGAGTGGCTCCTGTACTGTGTGATACAGTGCTCAGTTACAGTGTGTCCTGTACACTGTGATACAGTACTCAGTTACAGTGTGTCCTGTACAGTGTGATACAGTCTCAGGCACAGTGTGTCCTGTACAGTGTGAAACAGTGCTCAGGCACAGTGTGTCCTGTACAGTGTGATACAGTGCACAGGCACAGTGTTTCCTGTACAGTGCGATACAGTGCCCAGACACAGTGTATCATGTACAGTGTGATACAGTGCTCAAGCACAGTGTATCCTGTACAGTGTGATACAGTGTTCAGACACAGCGTGTCCTGTACAGTGTGATACTGTGCTCAGGCACAGTGCATCCAGTACAGTGTAGTACAGTACTCAGGCACAATACATCCAGTTCAGTGTGATACAGTGCTCAGGCACATTGTATCCTGTAAAGTGTGATACAGTGCTCAGCCACAGTGTATCCAGTACAGTGTGATACAGTGCTCAGACATGGTGTATCCTGTACAGTGTGATACAGTGCTCAGGCACAGTGTATCCTGTACAGTGTGATACAGTGCTCAGGCACAGTGTATCCTGCACAGTGTGAAATAGTGCTCAGGCACAGTGTGTCCTGTGCAGTGTGATACAGTGCTCAGGCACAGTGTATCCTGTACAGTGTGATACAGTGCCCAGACAGTGTGTCCTGTACAGAGTGATACTGTGCTCAGGCACAGTGTGTCCTGTACAGTGTGATACAGTGCTCAGGCACAGTGTATCCTGTAAAGTGTGATACAGTGCTCAGACACAGTGTGTCCTGTACAGTGTGAAACAGTGCTCAGACACAGTGTGTCCTGTACAGTGTGATACAGTGCTCAGGCACAGTGTATCCTGTACAGTGTGAAATAGTGCTCAGGCACAGTGCGTCCTGTGCAGTGTGATACAGTGCTCAGACAGTGTATCCTGTACAGTGTGAAACCGTGCCCAGACACAGTGTGTCCTGTACAGAGTGATACTGTGCTCAGGCACAGTGTGTCCTGTACAGTGTGATACAGTGCTCAGGCACAGTGTATCCTGTAAAGTGTGATACAGTGCCCAGGCACAGTGTGTCCTGTACAGTGTGATACAGTGCTCAGGCACAGTGTATCCTGTAAAGTGTGATACAGTGCCCAGACACAGTGTGTCCTGTATAGTGTGAAACAGTGCTCAGACACAGTGTATCCTGTACAGTGTGATACAGTGCTCAGGCACAGTGTATCCTGTACAGTGTGATATAGTGCTCAGACACAGAGTATCCTGTACAGTGTGATACACTGCTCAGGCACAGTGTATCCAGTATAGTATGATACAGTGCTCAGGCACAGTGTATCCTGTACACTGTGATACAGTGCTCAGGCACAGTGTATCCTGTACAGTGTGATACCGTGCTTAGACAGAGTGGCTCCTGTACTGTGTGATACAGTGCTCAGTTACAGTGTGTCCTGTACACTGTGATACAGTACTCAGTTACAGTGTGTCCTGTACAGTGTGATACAGTCTCAGGCACAGTGTGTCCTGTACAGTGTGAAACAGTGCTCAGGCACAGTGTGTCCTGTACAGTGTGATACAGTGCACAGGCACAGTGTTTCCTGTACAGTGCGATACAGTGCCCAGACACAGTGTATCATGTACAGTGTGATACAGTGCTCAAGCACAGTGTATCCTGTACAGTGTGATACAGTGTTCAGACACAGCGTGTCCTGTACAGTGTGATACTGTGCTCAGGCACAGTGCATCCAGTACAGTGTAGTACAGTACTCAGGCACAATACATCCAGTTCAGTGTGATACAGTGCTCAGGCACATTGTATCCTGTAAAGTGTGATACAGTGCTCAGCCACAGTGTATCCAGTACAGTGTGATACAGTGCTCAGACATGGTGTATCCTGTACAGTGTGATACAGTGCTCAGGCACAGTGTATCCTGTACAGTGTGATACAGTGCTCAGGCACAGTGTATCCTGCACAGTGTGAAATAGTGCTCAGGCACAGTGTGTCCTGTGCAGTGTGATACAGTGCTCAGGCACAGTGTATCCTGTACAGTGTGATACAGTGCCCAGACAGTGTGTCCTGTACAGAGTGATACTGTGCTCAGGCACAGTGTGTCCTGTACAGTGTGATACAGTGCTCAGGCACAGTGTATCCTGTAAAGTGTGATACAGTGCTCAGACACAGTGTGTCCTGTACAGTGTGAAACAGTGCTCAGACACAGTGTGTCCTGTACAGTGTGATACAGTGCTCAGGCACAGTGTATCCTGTACAGTGTGAAATAGTGCTCAGGCACAGTGCGTCCTGTGCAGTGTGATACAGTGCTCAGACAGTGTATCCTGTACAGTGTGAAACAGTGCCCAGACACAGTGTGTCCTGTACAGAGTGATACTGTGCTCAGGCACAGTGTGTCCTGTACAGTGTGATACAGTGCTCAGGCACAGTGTATCCTGTAAAGTGTGATACAGTGCCCAGGCACAGTGTGTCCTGTACAGTGTGATACAGTGCTCAGGCACAGTGTATCCTGTAAAGTGTGATACAGTGCCCAGACACAGTGTGTCCTGTATAGTGTGAAACAGTGCTCAGACACAGTGTATCCTGTACAGTGTGATACAGTGCTCAGGCACAGTGTATCCTGTACAGTGTGATACAGTGCTCAGACACAGAGTATCCTGTACAGTGTGATACACTGCTCAGGCACAGTGTATCCAGTATAGTATGATACAGTGCTCAGGCACAGTGTATCCTGTACACTGTGATACAGTGCTCAGGCACAGTGTATCATGTACAGTGTGATACAGTGCTTAGACAGAGTGGCTCCTGTACTGTGTGATACAGTGCTCAGTTACAGTGTGTCCTGTACACTGTGATACAGTACTCAGTTACAGTGTGTCCTGTACAGTGTGATACAGTCTCAGGCACAGTGTGTCCTGTACAGTGTGATACAGTGCACAGGCACACTGTTTCCTGTACAGTGCGATACAGTGCCCAGACACAGTGTATCATGTACAGTGTGATACAGTGCTCAGGCACAGTGTATCCTGTACAGTGTGATACAGTGTTCAGACACAGCGTGTCCTGTACAGTGTGATACTGTGCTCAGGCACAGTGCATCCAGTACAGTGTAGTACAGTACTCAGGCACAATACATCCAGTACAGTGTGATACAGTGCTCAGGCACATTGTATCCTGTAAAGTGTGATACAGTGCTCAGACATAGTGTATCTTGTACAGTGTGATACAGTGCTCAGACACAGTGTATCCTGTACAGTGTGATGCAGTGTTCAGGCACAGCGTGTCCTGTACAGTGTGATATAGTGCTCAGGCAAAGTGTATCCTGTACTGTGTGATACAGTGTTCAGACACAGCGTGTCCTGTACAGTGTGATACAGTGCCCAGACACAGTGTATCCTGTACAGTGTAATACAGTGCTCAGGCACAGTGTATCCTGTACAGTGTGATACAGTGCTCAGACACAGTGTATCCTGTACAGTGTGATACAGTGCTCAGACACTGTGTATCCTGTACAGTGTGATTCAGTGCTCAGACACGGTGTATCCAGTACAGTGTGATACAGTGCTCAGACATGGTGTATCCTGTACAGTGTGATACAGTGCTCAGGCACAGTGTATCCTGTACAGTGTGATACAGTGCTCAGGCACAGTGTATCCTGTACAGTGTGAAATAGTGCACAGGCACAGTGTGTCCTGAGCAGCGTGATACAGTGTATCCCGTACGTTGTGATACAGTGCTCAGGCACAATACATCCAGTACAGTGTGATACAGTGCCCAGACACAGTGTATCCTTTACAGTGTGATACAGTGCTCAGGCACAGTGTATCCTGCACAGTGTGATACAGTGCTCAGACACAGTGTATCCTGTACAGTGTGATACAGTGCTCAGTTACAGTGTGTCCTGTACAGTGTGATACAGTGCTCAGGCACAGTGTATCCAGTACAGTGTAATACAGTGCTCAGGCATAGTGTGTCCTGTACAGTGTGATACAGTGATCAGGTGCAGTGTATCCTGCACAGTGTGATACAGTTCTCTGACACAGTATATCCTGTACAGTGTGATACAGTGCTCAGACACAGTGTATCCTGCACAGTATGATACCGTGCTCAGACACAGTGTATCCTGTACAGTGTGATACACGGCTCAGGCAGAGTGTATCCTGTACAGCGTGATACAGTGTTCAGAAACAATCGGTCCTGTACAATGTGATACAGTGCTCAGGCACAGTGTATCCAGTACAGTGTGATACAGTGCTCAGGCAGAGTGTATCCTGTACAGTGTAATACAGTGCTCAGGCAGAGTGTATCCTGTACAGTGTAATACAGTGCTCAGACACAGTGTATCCTGCACAGTGTGAGACAGTGCTCAGGCACAGTGTATCCTGTGCAGTGTGACACAGTGCTCAGGCACAGTGTATGCTGTGCAGTGTGATACAGTGCAATACAGTGCCCAGACATTGTGTATCCTGTTCAGTGTGATACAGTGCTCCGACACAGTGTATCCTGTACAGTGATCCAACACAGTGTGCCCTGTACAGTGTGATACAGTTTTCAGTTACAGTGTGTCCTGTACAGTGTGATACAGTACTCAGTTACAGTGTGTCCTGTACAGTGTCATACAGTGCTCAGGCACAGTGTATCCAGTACAGTGTTATACAGTGCTCAGGCACAGTGTATCCTGTACAGTGTGATACAGTGCTCACACACAGTGTATTCTGTACAATGCGATACAGTGCTCAGGCACAGTGTATCCAGTTCAGTGTGATACAGTGCTCAGGCACAGTGTATCATGTACAGTGTGATACAGTGCTCAGGCAGTGCATCCTTCTACAGTGTGATACAGTGCTCAGACACAGTTTTTCCAGTACAGTGTGATACAGTGCTCAGACACGGTGAATCCTGGACAGTGAGATGCAGTGCTCAGGCACAGTGTATACTGTACAGTGTGATACACTGCACAGGCACAGTGTATCCTGCACAGTGTGATACAGTGCTCAGACACAGTGTATCCAGTACAGTGTGATACAGTGCTCAGGCACAGTGTATCCTCTACAGTGTGATACAGTGCTCAGGCACAGTGTATCCTGTGCAGTGTGACACAGTGCTCAGGCACAGTGTATGCTGTGCAGTGTGATACAGTGCAATACAGTGCCCAGACATTGTGTATCCTGTTCAGTGTGATACAGTGCTCCGACACAGTGTATCCTGTACAGTGATCCAACACAATGTGCCCTGTACAGTGCGATACAGTTTTCAGTTACAGTGTGTCCTGTACAGTGTGATACAGTACTCAGTTACAGTGTGTCCTGTACAGTGTGATACAGTGATCAGACTCCCAGTGTGTCCTGTACAGTGTGATACAGTGCTCAGAACTCCAGTGTGTCCTGTACACTGTGATACAGTGCTCAGGCACAGTGTATCCTGTACAGTGTGATACAGTGCTCAGACACAGTGAATCCTGGACAGTGTGATGCAGTGCTCAGGCACAGTGTATACTGTACAGTGTGATACACTGCACAGGCACAGTGTATCCTGTACAGTGTGATACAGTGCTCAGACACAGTGTATCCAGTACAGTGTGATACTGTGCTCAGGCACAGCGTATCCAGTACAGTGTAGTACAGTACTCAGGGACAATACATCCAGTACAGGGTGATACAGTGCTCAGGCACAGTGTCTCATGTACAGTGTGATACAGTGCTCCAACACAATGTATCCTGTACAGTGTGATACAGTGCTCAGCCACAGTGTATCCAGTACAGTGTGATACAGTGCTCAGACATGGTGTATCCTGTACAGTGTGATACAGTGCTCAGGCACAGTGTATCCTGTACAGTGTGAAATAGTGCTCAGGCACAGTGCGTCCTGTGCAGTGTGATACAGTGCTCAGACAGTGTATCCTGTACAGTGTGAAACCGTGCCCAGACACAGTGTGTCCTGTACAGAGTGATACTGTGCTCAGGCACAGTGTGTCCTGTACAGTGTGATACAGTGCTCAGGCACAGTGTATCCTGTAAAGTGTGATACAGTGCCCAGGCACAGTGTGTCCTGTACAGTGTGATACAGTGCTCAGGCACAGTGTATCCTGTAAAGTGTGATACAGTGCCCAGACACAGTGTGTCCTGTATAGTGTGAAACAGTGCTCAGACACAGTGTATCCTGTACAGTGTGATACAGTGCTCAGGCACAGTGTATCCTGTACAGTGTGATATAGTGCTCAGACACAGAGTATCCTGTACAGTGTGATACACTGCTCAGGCACAGTGTATCCAGTATAGTATGATACAGTGCTCAGGCACAGTGTATCCTGTACATTGTGATACAGTGCTCAGGCACAGTGTATCCTGTACAGTGTGATACCGTGCTTAGACAGAGTGGCTCCTGTACTGTGTGATACAGTGCTCAGTTACAGTGTGTCCTGTACACTGTGATACAGTACTCAGTTACAGTGTGTCCTGTACAGTGTGATACAGTCTCAGGCACAGTGTGTCCTGTACAGTGTGAAACAGTGCTCAGGCACAGTGTGTCCTGTACAGTGTGATACAGTGCACAGGCACAGTGTTTCCTGTACAGTGCGATACAGTGCCCAGACACAGTGTATCATGTACAGTGTGATACAGTGCTCAAGCACAGTGTATCCTGTACAGTGTGATACAGTGTTCAGACACAGCGTGTCCTGTACAGTGTGATACTGTGCTCAGGCACAGTGCATCCAGTACAGTGTAGTACAGTACTCAGGCACAATACATCCAGTTCAGTGTGATACAGTGCTCAGGCACATTGTATCCTGTAAAGTGTGATACAGTGCTCAGCCACAGTGTATCCAGTACAGTGTGATACAGTGCTCAGACATGGTGTATCCTGTACAGTGTGATACAGTGCTCAGGCACAGTGTATCCTGTACAGTGTGATACAGTGCTCAGGCACAGTGTATCCTGCACAGTGTGAAATAGTGCTCAGGCACAGTGTGTCCTGTGCAGTGTGATACAGTGCTCAGGCACAGTGTATCCTGTACAGTGTGATACAGTGCCCAGACAGTGTGTCCTGTACAGAGTGATACTGTGCTCAGGCACAGTGTGTCCTGTACAGTGTGATACAGTGCTCAGGCACAGTGTATCCTGTAAAGTGTGATACAGTGCTCAGACACAGTGTGTCCTGTACAGTGTGAAACAGTGCTCAGACACAGTGTGTCCTGTACAGTGTGATACAGTGCTCAGGCACAGTGTATCCTGTACAGTGTGAAATAGTGCTCAGGCACAGTGCGTCCTGTGCAGTGTGATACAGTGCTCAGACAGTGTATCCTGTACAGTGTGAAACAGTGCCCAGACACAGTGTGTCCTGTACAGAGTGATACTGTGCTCAGGCACAGTGTGTCCTGTACAGTGTGATACAGTGCTCAGGCACAGTGTATCCTGTAAAGTGTGATACAGTGCCCAGGCACAGTGTGTCCTGTACAGTGTGATACAGTGCTCAGGCACAGTGTATCCTGTAAAGTGTGATACAGTGCCCAGACACAGTGTGTCCTGTATAGTGTGAAACAGTGCTCAGACACAGTGTATCCTGTACAGTGTGATACAGTGCTCAGGCACAGTGTATCCTGTACAGTGTGATACAGTGCTCAGACACAGAGTATCCTGTACAGTGTGATACACTGCTCAGGCACAGTGTATCCAGTATAGTATGATACAGTGCTCAGGCACAGTGTATCCTGTACACTGTGATACAGTGCTCAGGCACAGTGTATCATGTACAGTGTGATACAGTGCTTAGACAGAGTGGCTCCTGTACTGTGTGATACAGTGCTCAGTTACAGTGTGTCCTGTACACTGTGATACAGTACTCAGTTACAGTGTGTCCTGTACAGTGTGATACAGTCTCAGGCACAGTGTGTCCTGTACAGTGTGATACAGTGCACAGGCACACTGTTTCCTGTACAGTGCGATACAGTGCCCAGACACAGTGTATCATGTACAGTGTGATACAGTGCTCAGGCACAGTGTATCCTGTACAGTGTGATACAGTGTTCAGACACAGCGTGTCCTGTACAGTGTGATACTGTGCTCAGGCACAGTGCATCCAGTACAGTGTAGTACAGTACTCAGGCACAATACATCCAGTACAGTGTGATACAGTGCTCAGGCACATTGTATCCTGTAAAGTGTGATACAGTGCTCAGACATAGTGTATCTTGTACAGTGTGATACAGTGCTCAGACACAGTGTATCCTGTACAGTGTGATGCAGTGTTCAGGCACAGCGTGTCCTGTACAGTGTGATATAGTGCTCAGGCAAAGTGTATCCTGTACTGTGTGATACAGTGTTCAGACACAGCGTGTCCTGTACAGTGTGATACAGTGCCCAGACACAGTGTATCCTGTACAGTGTAATACAGTGCTCAGGCACAGTGTATCCTGTACAGTGTGATACAGTGCTCAGACACAGTGTATCCTGTACAGTGTGATACAGTGCTCAGACACTGTGTATCCTGTACAGTGTGATTCAGTGCTCAGACACGGTGTATCCAGTACAGTGTGATACAGTGCTCAGACATGGTGTATCCTGTACAGTGTGATACAGTGCTCAGGCACAGTGAATCCTGTACAGTGTGATACAGTGCTCAGGCACAGTGTATCCTGTACAGTGTGAAATAGTGCACAGGCACAGTGTGTCCTGAGCAGCGTGATACAGTGTATCCCGTACGTTGTGATACAGTGCTCAGGCACAATACATCCAGTACAGTGTGATACAGTGCCCAGACACAGTGTATCCTTTACAGTGTGATACAGTGCTCAGGCACAGTGTATCCTGCACAGTGTGATACAGTGCTCAGACACAGTGTATCCTGTACAGTGTGATACAGTGCTCAGTTACAGTGTGTCCTGTACAGTGTGATACAGTGCTCAGGCACAGTGTATCCAGTACAGTGTGATACAGTGCTCAGACACAGTGTCTCCTATACAGTGTTATACAGTGCTCAGGTGCAATGTACCCAGTACAGTGTGATACAGTGCCCAGGCACAGTGTATCCTGTACAGTGTGATACAGTGCTCAGGCACATTGTACCCTGTATAGTGTGATACAGTACTCAGGCACAGTGTATCCTGTACAGTGTGATACAGTGCTCAGGCGCAGTGTATCCTGTACAGTGTGATACAGTGCTCAGGCACAGTGTATCCTGTACAGTGTGATACAGTGCTCAGATAGTGTATCCTGTACAGTGTGATACAGTGCTCAGCTGCAGTGTATCCTGTACAGTGTGATACAGTGCCCAGGCACAGTGTATCGTGTACAGTGTAACACAGTGCTCAGGCACAATACATCCAGTACAGTGTGATACAGTGCCCAGACGCAGTGTGTCCTGTACCGTGTGATACAGTGCTCAGGCACAGTGTACCCTGTCCAGGTAATACAGTGCTCAGTCACAATACATCCAGTACAGTGTGATACAGTGCCCAGACACAGTATATCCTTAACAGTGTGATACTGTGCTCAGGCACAGTGTATCCTGTACAATGTGATACAGGGCTCAGGCACAACACCTCCAGTACAGTGTAATACAGTGCACAGACACAGTGAATCCTGTTCTGTGTAATACAGTGCTCAGCAGTGTGTCCAGAACCGTGTGATACATTGCTCAGGCACAGTGTGTCCAGAACCGTGTGATACAGTGCTCAGGCACAGTGCGTCCTGTACAGTGTGATACAGTGCCCAGGCACAGTGTGTCCTGTACAGTGTGATACAGTGCTCAGGCACAGTGTGTCCTGTGCAGTGTGATACAGTGCTCAGGCGCAGTGTGTCCTGTACAGTGTGATACAGTGCTCAGGCACAGTGTCTCCTGTACAGTGTGATACAGTGCCCAGGCACAGTGTATCCTGTGCAGTGTGATAAGGTGCTCAGGCACAGTATTCCCTGTATAGTGTGAGACAGTGCTCCGATATAGTGTATCCTGTACAATGTGATACAGTGCTCTGTTACAGTGTATCCCATACAGTGTGATACAGTGCTCAGGTGCAGTGTATCCAGTACAGTGTGATACAGTTCTCAGACACAGTGTATCCAGTACAGTGTGATACAGTGCTCAGACACAGTGTATCCAGTACAGTGTGATACAGTGCTCAGGCACAGTGTATCCTGTACAGTGTGATACAGTGCTCAGGCACAGTATATCCTGTACAGTGTGATACAGTGCTCAGGCACAGTGTATCCTGTGCAGTGTGATAAGGTGCTCAGGCACAGTGTTCCCTGTATAGTGTGAGACAGTGTTCCGATATAGTGTATCCTGTACAATGTGATACAGTGCTCTGTTACAGTGTATCCCGTACAGTGTGATACAGTGCTCAGGTGCAGTGTATCCTGTACAGTGTGATACAGTGCTCAGACACAGTGTGTCCAGAACCATGTGATACAGTGCTCAGGCACTGTGTATCCGGTACAGTGTGATACAGTGCTCAGACACAGTGTATCCTGTACAGTGTGATACAGTGCCCAGGCACAGTGTGTCCTGTACAGTGTGATACAGTGCTCAGGCACAGTGTGTCCTGTACAGTGTGATACAGTGCTCAGGCACAGTGTATCCTGTAAAGTGTGATACAGTGCTCAGACACAGTGTGTCCTGTACAGTGTGAAACAGTGCTCAGACACAGTGTATCCTGTACAGTGTATCCAGTATAGAATGATACAGTGCTCAGGCACAGTGTATCCTGTACACCGTGATACAGTGCTCAGGCACAGTGTATCCTGTACAGTGTGATACAGTGCTCAGGCACAGTGGGTCCTGTACTGTGTGATACAGTGCTCAGTTACAGTGTGTCCTGTACACTGTGATACAGTACTCAGGCACAGTTTGTCCTGTACAGTGTGAAACAGTGCTCAGGCACAGTGTGTCCTGTACAGTGTGATACAGTGCACAGGCACAGTGTTTCCTGTACAGTGCGATACAGTGCCCAGACACAGTGTATCCTGTACAGTGTGATACAGTGCTCAGGCACAGTGTATCCTGTACAGTGTGATACAGTGTTCAGACACAGTGTATCCTGTACAGTGTGATACAGTGCTCAGGCACAGTGCATCCTGTACAGTGTGATGCAGTGCTCAGACACAGTGTATCTTGTACAGTGTGATACCGTGCTCAGGCACAGTGTATCCAGTACAGTGTGATACAGTGCCCAGACACAGTGTATCCTTTACAGTGTGATACAGTGCTCAGGCACAGTGTATCCTGCACAGTGTGATACAGTGCTCAGACACAGTGTGTCCTGTACAGTGTGATACAGTGCTCAGTTACAGGGTGTCCTGTACAGTGTGATACAGTGTATCCTGTACATTGTGATACAGTGCTCAGGCACAATACATCCAGTACAGTGTGATACAGTGCCCAGACACAGTGTATCCTTTACAGTGTGATACAGTGCTCAGGCACAGTGTATCCTGCACAGTGTGATACAGTGCTCAGACACAGTGTATCCTGTACAGTGTGATACAGTGCTCAGTTACAGTGTGTCCTGTACAGTGTGATACAGTGCTCAGGCACAGTGTATCCAGTACAGTGTGATACAGTGCTCAGACACAGTGTCTCCTATACAGTGTTATACAGTGCTCAGGTGCAATGTACCCAGTACAGTGTGATACAGTGCCCAGGCACAGTGTATCCTGTACAGTGTGATACAGTGCTCAGGCACATTGTACCCTGTATAGTGTGATACAGTACTCAGGCACAGTGTATCCTGTACAGTGTGATACAGTGCTCAGGCGCAGTGTATCCTGTACAGTGTGATACAGTGCTCAGGCACAGTGTATCCTGTACAGTGTGATACAGTGCTCAGATAGTGTATCCTGTACAGTGTGATACAGTGCTCAGCTGCAGTGTATCCTGTACAGTGTGATATAGTGCCCAGGCACAGTGTATCGTGTACAGTGTAACACAGTGCTCAGGCACAATACATCCAGTACAGTGTGATACAGTGCCTAGATGCAGTGTGTCCTGTACCGTGTGATACAGTGCTCAGGCACAGTGTACCCTGTCCAGGTAATACGGTGCTCAGTCACAATACATCCAGTACAGTGTGATACAGTGCCCAGACACAGTATATCCTTAACAGTGTGATACTGTGCTCAGGCACAGTGTATCCTGTACAATGTGATACAGGGCTCAGGCACAACACCTCCAGTACAGTGTAATACAGTGCACAGACACAGTGAATCCTGTTCTGTGTAATACAGTGCTCAGCAGTGTGTCCAGAACCGTGTGATACATTGCTCAGGCACAGTGTGTCCAGAACCGTGTGATACAGTGCTCAGGCACAGTGTATCCTGCACAGTGTGATACAGTGCCCAGGCACAGTGTGTCCTGTACAGTGTGATACAGTGCTCAGGCACAGTGTGTCCTGTGCAGTGTGATACAGTGCTCAGGCGCAGTGTGTCCTGTACAGTGTGATACAGTGCTCAGGCACAGTGTCTCCTGTACAGTGTGATACAGTGCCCAGGCACAGTGTATCCTGTGCAGTGTGATAAGGTGCTCAGGTACAGTGTTCCCTGTATAGTGTGAGACAGTGCTCCGATATAGTGTATCCTGTACAATGTGATACAGTGCTCTGTTACAGTGTATCCCATACAGTGTGATACAGTGCTCAGGTGCAGTGTATCCAGTACAGTGTGATACAGTTCTCAGACACAGTGTATCCAGTACAGTGTGATACAGTGCTCAGACACAGTGTATCCAGTACAGTGTGATACAGTGCTCAGGCACAGTGTATCCTGTACAGTGTGATACAGTGCTCAGGCACAGTGTATCCTGTACAGTGTGATACAGTGCTCAGGCACAGTGTATCCTGTGCAGTGTGATAAGGTGCTCAGGCACAGTGTTCCCTGTATAGTGTGAGACAGTGTTCCGATATAGTGTATCCTGTACAATGTGATACAGTGCTCTGTTACAGTGTATCCCGTACAGTGTGATACAGTGCTCAGGTGCAGTGTATCCTGTACAGTGTGATACAGTGCTCAGACACAGTGTGTCCAGAACCATGTGATACAGTGCTCAGGCACTGTGTATCCGGTACAGTGTGATACAGTGCTCAGACACAGTGTATCCTGTACAGTGTGATACAGTGCCCAGGCACAGTGTGTCCTGTACAGTGTGATACAGTGCTCAGGCACAGTGTGTCCTGTACAGTGTGATACAGTGCCCAGGCACAGTGTGTCCTGTACAGTGTGATACAGTGCTCAGGCACAGTGTGTCTGTGCAGTGTGATACAGTGCTCAGGCGCAGTGTGTCCTGTACAGTGTGATACAGTGCTCAGGCACAGTGTCTCCTGTACAGTGTGATACAGTGCTCAGGCACAGTGTCTCCTGTGCAGTGTGATAAGGTGCTCAGGCACAGTGTTCCCTGTATAGTGTGAGACACTGCTCCGATATAGTGTATCCTGTACAATGTGATACAGTGCTCTGTTACAGTGTATCCCGTACAGTGTGATACAGTGCTCAGGTGCAGTGTATCCAGTACAGTGTGATACAGTTCTCAGACACAGTGTATCCAGTACAGTGTGATACAGTGCTCAGACACAGTGTATCCAGTACAGTGTGATACAGTGCTCAGGCACAGTGTATCCTGTACAGTGTGATACAGTGCTCAGGCACAGTGTATCCTGTACAGTGTGATACAGTGCTCAGGCACAGTGTATCCTGTGCAGTGTGATACAGTGCTCAGGCACAGTGTATCCTGTACAGTGTGATACAGTGCTCAGGCACAGTGTATCCTGTGCAGTGTGATAAGGTGCTCAGGCACAGTGTTCCCTGTATAGTGTGAGACAGTGTTCCGATATAGTGTATCCTGTACAATGTGATACAGTGCTCTGTTACAGTGTATCCCGTACAGTGTGATACAGTGCTCAGGTGCAGTGTATCCTGTACAGTGTGATACAGTGCTCAGACACAGTGTGTCCAGAACCATGTGATACAGTGCTCAGGCACTGTGTATCCGGTACAGTGTGATACAGTGCTCAGACACAGTGTATCCTGTACAGTGTGATACAGTGCCCAGGCACAGTGTGTCCTGTACAGTGTGATACAGTGCTCAGGCACAGTGTGTCCTGTACAGTGTGATACAGTGCCCAGGCACAGTGTGTCCTGTACAGTGTGATACAGTGCTCAGGCACAGTGTGTCTGTGCAGTGTGATACAGTGCTCAGGCGCAGTGTGTCCTGTACAGTGTGATACAGTGCTCAGGCACAGTGTCTCCTGTACAGTGTGATACAGTGCTCAGGCACAGTGTCTCCTGTGCAGTGTGATAAGGTGCTCAGGCACAGTGTTCCCTGTATAGTGTGAGACACTGCTCCGATATAGTGTATCCTGTACAATGTGATACAGTGCTCTGTTACAGTGTATCCCGTACAGTGTGATACAGTGCTCAGGTGCAGTGTATCCAGTACAGTGTGATACAGTTCTCAGACACAGTGTATCCAGTACAGTGTGATACAGTGCTCAGACACAGTGTATCCAGTACAGTGTGATACAGTGCTCAGGCACAGTGTATCCTGTACAGTGTGATACAGTGCTCAGGCACAGTGTATCCTGTACAGTGTGATACAGTGCTCAGGCACAGTGTATCCTGTGCAGTGTGATAAGGTGCTCAGGCACAGTGTTCCCTGTATAGTGTGAGACAGTGTTCCGATATAGTGTATCCTGTACAATGTGATACAGTGCTCTGTTACAGTGTATCCCGTACAGTGTGATACAGTGCTCAGGTGCAGTGTATCCTGTACAGTGTGATACAGTGCTCAGACACAGTGTGTCCAGAACCATGTGATACAGTGCTCAGGCACTGTGTATCCAGTACAGTGTGATACAGTGCTCAGACACAGTGTATCCAGTACAGTGTGATACAGTGCTCAGGCACTGTGTATCCTGTACAGTGTGATACAGTGCTCAGGCACAGTGTGTCCTGTACAGTGTGATACAGTGTATCCTGTACATTGTGATACAGTGCTCAGGCACAATACATCCAGTACAGTGTGATACAGTGCCCAGACACAGTGTATCCTTTACAGTGTGATACAGTGCTCAGGTGCAGTGTATCCTATACAGTGTGATACAGTGCTCAGACAGTGTGTCCTGTACAGTGTGATATAGTGCTCAGCTGCAGTGTATACTGTACAGTGTGATACAGTGCCCAGGCACAGTGTATCGTGTACAGTGTAATACAGTGCTCAGGCATAATACATCCAGTACTGTGTGATACAGTGCCCAGCCGCAGTGTGTCCTGTATAATGTGATACAGTACTCAGGCACAACACCTCCAGTACAGTGTGATACAGTGCACAGACACAGTGTATCCTGTTCAGTGTAATACAGTGCTCAAGCACAATACATCCAGTACAGTGTGATACAGTGCCCAGAATCAGTGTATCCTGTACAGTGTGATACAGTGCTCAGCAGTGTGTCCAGAACCGTGTGATACATTGCTCAGGCACAGTGTATCCTGTACAGTGTGATACAGTGCTCAGGCACAGTGTATCCTGTACAGTGTGATACAGTGCTCAGGTGCAGTGTATCCTGTACAGTGTGATACAGTGCTCAGACATTGTGTATCCTGTAGAGTGTGATACAGTGCTCAGGCACAGTGTATCCTGTAGAGTGTGATACAGTGCTCAGGCACAGTGTGTCCTGTACAGTGTGATACAGTGCTCAGACATTGTGTATCCTGTCCAGTGTGATACAGTGCCCAGGCACAGTGTATCCTGTGCAGTGTGATACGGTGCTCAGGCACAGTGTTCCCTGTACAGTGTGATACAGTGCTCTGATATAGTGTACCCTGTACAGTGTGATACAGTGCTCTGTTACAGTGTATCCGGTACAGTGTGATACAGTGCTCAGGTCCAGTGTAATCTGTACAGTGTGATACAGTGCCCATGCAGAGTGTATCCAGAACCATGTGATACAGTGCTCAGACACAGTGTATCCTGTGCAGTTTGATACAGTGCTCAGGCACAGTGTTCCCTGTACTGTGTGATACAGTGCTCCGATATAGTGTATCCTGTACAGTGTGATACAGTGCTCTGTTACAGTGTATCCTGCACAGTGAGTCAGTGCTCAGGCACAGTGTGTCCTGTACAGTGTGATACAGTGCTGAGACACAGTGTATCCTGTACAGTGTGATACAGTGCTCAGGCACAGTGTAGCCTGTACAGTGTGATACAGTGCTCAGGCACAGTGTAGCCTGTACAGTGTGATACAGTGCTCAGTTACAGTATATCCTGTACAGTGAGTCAGTGCTCAGTTACAGTGTATCCTGTACAGTGTAATACAGTGCTGAGACCCACAGTGTATCCAGTACGGTGTGATAGAGTGCCCCAGACACAGTGTATCTTGTGCAGTGTGATACAGTGCCAGACACAGTGTCCTGTGCAATGGAATACATATGGAATCCATATGATTCCCCATCCTGATCTCATTCTTTAAAGATGGGAAATTTTGTGTTCTGTCTCTCCTTAAGGTCCCAGGTTATGGCACCGCTCACAGCCTCGTGACGATTCCAGTGACTTGTGCATCTCATATTCTTCAACCTGGGAGTCCGCAGGAAGAGGAATCTGATCTGCCGGGTTTGGGGGAGGGGGGAGGGGGGGACAGTGGCGATGAGGTGCCCTGCTCCTGAAAATTAAAATCCATCAAATAGGGTGGAGAAAGTTCATTTAGAGTACAGTTGTAAGGTTCCGTGAAGGGTTTTCCGTGCCTTCTCAGTTATGTACTATTATCTATTATGTACTACTATATTACTATTGTGTACTATTACAGTTATCCAAGCCTCCTCCAATGGCTATTAAAGGATTAGCATTTGAATAGCCACTTTCAACATCCCTGGGATAGTGATCCAACCGATCCACTCCAATTGGGAATGTAACTGCATGGGGAAGGGGCAGCACACAGCAACATCTCGGCAAGACGCTCCACGATAAAATGAAGTTATTTGGTGAGGATCGGGCAGGATGAGAGAGAGAGAGGGGGGATGCTTTCCCCGCCTATGAATAGTAAACTGGGATCTCCCTTTGCAGTAAGCAGACCGGGGTTCTCGGTTGCACAGATAGAAACGGGGAGGCCCCAGGGGAGATAAACGGAGCAAAATAACAAATGACTTGGTCCATCAGTAGGGATGAGTCGCCTATCAGTAGGAATATGAGGGGTGTGGGGTGGAGAAAGACAAATCCTGCACTGACAGATGAGCTGGGATAAAATATAGTGGCGCAAGGAGAAGGTGATGGTCCGTACCCTAATCGATCAAGAAAGAGAACGGGAGCACATGCAGTTTCCCGAGCTCAGGCAGTGAGCTGATCTATCCAGACCAGGGTGTGGCCTGGCCTGATTCTGCACAGCGCAATAAATCACAACAATGGGTTCAGTGAGTGAGTGTTTTGGGGCCAGTAACAATCATTGATGAGGTTTCAACTCAAACTAAAGGAGGCGCACCATACAATCCCACACCCTCGGAAAGTGACAATAGGGGAGTGGGGGGGGGATATTAAATATTTTTGAAGTGACATGGAGCTGAGGTTGAAATGCTGCTCTCTGTCTCTCACTCTCTCTCTCTTTCGCACTCTCTAACTCTCTGTCTCTCTCTATCTAACTATCTCTCTCCTTATCCCTCTATCTCTGTTTCCCTCTCTCTGTTTCTTCGCGCCCCCCACCCTGCACCGACATTGCTCCTGTCAATGCCTGTCCAGAGGCTGCCTAATGATATGCTTGCGCAGGGTGCTGGGAATGCAGGGGTTGTTAGAGACCTGACCATGCCTGGAGCAGGAAGGCAGGCAGCCCTCACTGTCTCTGATCTTTGTGGGTCAGAGGTTAAGCTCTGGGGATCTGGAGATGATAGGTCCTCACACAAGATACAGGCTGAGGAAGGAAGATATCAGTGAACACATCCAATCTCATCAATATGGATGATTGGTTCGAAGGCAGAGCAGTGCCAAGAAATGAGATCTCCCCCCCAGCCCCCAATCACTGAATTCTCTCTTTTTCTCTCTCACATAGACATCTATTACACAAACACATCTTTCTGCTCAGCGTTCACACTCATTCCCTCTCTCACACACATTCTCTCTCTCTCTCTCTCTCACACACACATGCACACACACTCTCTCTCTCACACACACACAGAGGGGGAGGTTGTTAGTGCAGGGTCAGATTAGGGAGGGAGAGGTTGCAAGTGGGAAGGTCAGAGTTAGGGAGTGAAAGCTTGTGTGTGGTAATTTGGAGCGAGGGAGAGGTTGTGAGTGGGAGGGTCGGAGCGAGGGAGGGAGAGGTTGAGAGTGGGAGGGTCGGAGCGAGGGAGGGAGAGGGTGTGACTGAAGGGTTGGATTAGGGAGGGAGACGTTGTAAGTGGGGGAGTCAGAGTGAGGGAGTGAAAGCTTGTGTGTGGTAATTTGGTGCGAGGGAGAGGTTGTGAGTGGGAGGGTTGGAGCGAGGCAGGGAGAGGTTGTGAGTGGAGGGTTAGAGACAGGGAGAGGTTGTGACTGGAGGGTGGGAGTTGTGAGTGAGAGTGTGGGAGTAAGGGAGGGAAGGGTTGTGAATGGAGTGTTGGACTAAGGGAAGGTGAGATTGTGAGTGTAGGGTTAGAGTGAGGCAGGGAGCAGTTGTGAGTGGAGAGTCTAAGTGAGCGAGTAAGGGGTTATGAGTGAGAGTGTCCAATTGATGCATCTCATCGCAGGAATTGTCACTAGTGGGAAAGTGAATTATCCAGCTTTTGTTTTTAACCTGCCGACCTCTGTGAAGGAATACCTCAATATCCTTTGCTTGTGGACTCATGTGAAATAATAATTCTTTTCCATGTAGTCTGTGCCCTGTAGCTCTTTCTTTCTCTATCTCTTTTGTATTGTGTATGAGTCCTGCATTTTGAGTGTGTGCAAATAAACTAACCCTCTGAGTTTATCCTATCTCAAGTGTGCTGTGGGGTTATTTACAGAAACTGGATCACTTGGGGCTAATGGGATCAATGGATATGGAGCGAAGGCAGGAGCAGGATATTGGTTTTGGTGATAAGCCATGATCAAAATGAATGGCAAAGCAGGCTCAAAGGGCCAAATGGCCTCCTCCTGCTTCTAGTTTCTATGTTTCTATGTATGCAGCAAAACTGCAGGATTGGGACATATGCCACAGCTTATGGAGAGGGACCAAACTCTAAAACATCTTTTCGGTCAGAACTGATTTCAGGGCTGTTGAAATTAAACTCTCTCCTGTCCTTAACGCCCTTCACAGTGTCACAAATCTTTACACTGCAGAAGGAAGCCATTGGGCCCATCAGGTGGAAAATTGGCTCTCTGAAGGAACATTCTGTCTCATCCCACACTGTGACGCCGCACATTCCCTCTTTTCAGATAGCAATCCAGTTCTCTTTTGAAAGCCTCGATCAAACCTGCCTCTACCACCCTCTTAGGAAGCTCATTCCAGACTCCAACCACCCTCTGGGTGAATAAACCTTTCCTCTGGGTGAATAAACGTTTCCTCTGGGTGAATAAATGTTTCCTCTGGGTGAATAAACGTTTCCTCAATCACTGCACCTCCTTTTGCCCATGATCTTGACTCTGTGCTCTCTCGACCTCGATGTTCTCTTGAGAGGGGACGGTTTCTCATTGTTTACCTTATCCCAACCCCTCTGGTCCTTCAATAACTCTATCGAGTCTACTCTCGGCCTTCTTTTCGCCAAGGAAAACAGTCCCAAACTCTCAATCTATCTTCATAGCTACAGTACTTCATCTCTGGAATCATTCTTGTCAATCTCCTTTGTATTGTCTCTAATGCCTTCACACCCATTCTCAAGTATGGCACCCAGAACTGGATGCCAACTCCAGATGAGGCCTCGCTAGTGTCTCATACTTTAAGACGTTAACATGAAGGGTCACGATAAATTAAAGAGACCCCCTTTCCTGAATCTTACATGCAAAAAGCTCCCTAAGCCAGCGCAGGAGATAGTGAAGTGAAACCCTCTCCTGCGCTGAGACCGGTTTGGTAAACGCAATATTGCACAGGATGGCCAATTGGTGGCCATCCAGGGTGAAAGGCGTGTTACGACGGGCTCAGCGCAGCCTCGGGGATGGTGTGAATCACGCGGGCACTGAGGGCGGAGGAGGAGGGGACGCAGGCTGACATTTCCAATGTGTTCCCTGAGGGACAGAGCGGGGACAGCCACTGTGAAGCCAAGGGAGCTTCAGGCACATATGCATACCTGCCGACCGAAATATCGCAAGAGGGCGCTATGAGATCGAACACACGCCCGATGTCCTCACGCGTGAATTGGGCACGTGCCTATAATTTATAGGTAGAATTCTGGCCTCCATCTCCCGTTTCAAGAGGACACAGATGATCGGATAAGGTGAGGAAAATCTTGTTTTTAATGCAAGCAATGGTTCCAATTTGGAAAGGACTGAAGCAGGCTGAATAGAAGCTGCCCATAGGGAACTGGGTAAATATTTATGAGGGACAGAAATGCAAAGATCTGAGGAAAAGGCCAAAGAGTGGGGACAAACTGGGTTGTTCTTCCAGAGGGACAGCACAAACTGAATGGGCCTAATTGCCTCCTCCAGTATTGTATCATTGTCTGATTCTGCAATTGCCTCCCAGCACCTTATCTGGTCCCCACCCTCTCCACCTCCCCTCATCGGCCCTCCCCACCCAGTAACTGCTTCTTTACCTCTCATCACCCCCTCACCTCCAATCTGCATCCCTCGATCCTGACAACTTATTCCATATCCCACCCAGATTCCTCACCAGCAGATTCTCCAAAAGCACTTCCATAAGTTTTTTTTAATCCTTTCATGGGAAGTGGGTGTCACTGGCTAGACCAGCATTTATTACCCATCCCTAATTGCCCTTTGAGAAGGTGGTGGTGAGCTGCCTTCTTGAACCGCCACTGTCCCTGCGGTGTCGGTACATCCACAGTGCTGTTAGGGAGGGAGCTTCAGGATTTTGAGCCAGCGACTTTGAAGGAATGACCGATATATTTTCAAGTCAGGGTGGTGAGTGACTTGGAGGGGAACCTCCAGATGGTGGTGTTCCCAAGTATCTGCTGTTCATCCTTCTAGATGGAAGCGGTCACGGGTTTGGAAGGTGCTGCCGAAGGATTCTCGGTGAATTCCTGCAATGCATCTTGTAGATGGTACACATTGTGCATCAGTGATGGAGGGGGTGAATGTTTGTGGATGGGGTGCCAATCAAGCAGGGCTGCTTTGTCCTTGATGGTGTTGAGCTTCTTCAATATTGTTAGATGCACTCGTCGAGGCAAGTGGAGAATATTCCATCACACTCCTGACTTGTTCCTTGTAGACAGATGGTGGACAGGCTTTGGGGAATCAGAAAGTGAATTACTCTCCACAGGGTTCCTCTCACCTGCTCTGGCAGCCACAGTATTTACATGGTTGGGTCCAGTTCAGTTTCTGATTAACGCTAAACCCCAGGATGTTAATAGTGGGGGAATTCAACAATGGTAATGCCATTGAATGTTAATGGGAGATGGAACATTGGAACGGAGGCGCTGGAAGCGGCCATTATGCCCCCCGAGACTGCTCCGACACTCAATATGATCATGGCTGATTTGGTTGTGGTCTCAACTCCACTTTCCTGCCTGTCCCCCATATCTCAGCCCCTGTGTCAATCAGAAATCCCTCAAACTCAGCCTTGAATATATTCAGTGATACCCCCCCCAGCCCCCACTGCTCCCTGGGGGAGAGAATTCCACAGATGAACCACCCTCGGTGCAAAGAAAGTTCTCCTCCTCTGCGTCTTCAATGGCAGTGTGCTAGTGTAGCCACTTTAAGAGGTGATCCTTTGCGAGCCACGAGACTGGGCCAGAACCAATGGAACATGAGTGCTTGAACCTCGGCCAATGAGGAGTGAAGAAGCGCATCCCCAGGGGCTGGAAGTGGCGGAGCGAGTTGGGGAGTCGTTGGGAGCAGAACTGTGCCATTGTGTTGTGAATCCTTTATTGATAAATAGTTTCTCCTCATTGAATAAATCTTCCTGTTTTATACCTGCCATACTGAGTCACCACACTGGCGGCAAGAGCAAACCAGATCAGTCAATGAAAGTCCACAGTGCAGATTTAGAGGGGGAGGAGAGTGCTCAGTCAAAGTTCAAAGGAGAAAAGATTCAGACTTTGTTTTAAAGATGCTGCTATTCGAGAAAATAGAGCCATTTGACCCCAAGATCAAGAGTTGCGGGCAGTACAATGAGAGACTGTGGTATGTTTCCATGGCAAATGAAACAGCTGCCAAGGTGCAACAGAAGGTGATACTGCTCACAGTCTGCGGCCCACAGACTTACAATCTGGTGAAGAGACACTCAAGACACAAAAACCTTCAACCAATTGTCAACTTGGTTAAGGGTCACTAAACACACAACCTTCCATTATCCTGCAACGGTACAAATTTCATTCAGCAGCTAGGGAGCCAAGAGACACGGTCTCCATCTTCATGGCCAGCTTCGATGACTGGCTGAGCATTGAGAGTTCAGACTTTCATTAGAAGACATGTTGAGGGACCGTTTGGTTTGTGGGATCAACAACCTCAACACCCAAAAGTAACAGCTTGCTCAAACCAAGATTTTGTTATAAAGCGGAGGTTGATCCCCCCTCTGAGAACTAACACCAAAACACCCAAAGAGGAGTACCTCATCTTATAATCTGTAAAGTGGTGTGACCTGCTCTTCAGGAACTGGTAGTGGTTAAATATAAAATAAATCCCTGACACTCACTCTAAAATCAACACATAACAATATATTTATCTAACTAACAGTGAACAAATTAACTACAGTATTAACAAGCCGAATAAATCCCTTCCAAGTATTAACTATTCCCGAATAAAAAAAGATCCTAATGGTAAGCTGTTCCAATAAATACAATTCCCACTCATTAACAAAAATAGAATTTAGTCACTCTCTAAATTACAACCAGGTTTTGTGTCTTCCGGAATATTCTGGGCCTTCTGTTGATTCTTCTGTCTGGAACTTCTTTCTTCTTTGGTACCTTTACTATCTAGATGGTGCTTTCCCGAAGACATAGATGAAGGTATGGGAACCAGTGATTTTCTCTCTCGAGCGAGAGAGAAAGAGAACGTTGACAGCTGAGAGCTGTTATTTCTGGCAGGTGGCAGTTGCTCTCATTTTGTCTCACTGTCCCCCTCTTTTACATCCTTGATAACATATCAATATTTTCCACAATGGGATTGATCCGAGGTTGCCAAAACCATCAGATTTAAATTTAATAGATTAGAGTCATAAAGGTTTACAGCATGTCCATGCCGCCCTTATTTTTAAACCCATAAGCTAATGCCAATTGCCCGCATTTGGCCCATAACCTCTACCCACTTTACCCATGTAACTGTCTAAATGCTTTTTAAAAGACAAAATTGTCGCCTCTACTACTAGCTCTGGCAGCTTGTTCCAGACACTCACCCCCCTCTGTGTGAAAAAATTATCCCTTTTGTATCTCTGCCCTCTCACCTTAAACCTATGCCCTCTAGTTTTAGACTCCCCTACCTTTGGGAAAAGATATTGACTATCTCGCTGATCTGTGCCCCTCATTATTTTATAGACCTCCATAAGATCACCCCTCAGCCTTCTACGCTCCAGAAAAAAAGTCCCAGTCTATCCAGCCTCTCCTTATAACTCAAGCCATCAAGTCCCAGTAGCATCCTAGTAAATCTTTTCTGCACTCTTTCCAGTTTAATAATATCCTTTCTATAATAGGGTGACCAGAACTGCACACAGTATTCCAAGTATGGCCTTACCAATGTCTTGTACAACTTCAACAAGATGTCCCAACTCCTGTATTCAATGTTCTGACCAATGAAACCAAGCATGCCGAATGCCTTCTTCACCACTCTGTCCACCTGTGACTCCACTTTCAAGGAGCTATGAACATGTACCCCTAGATCTCTTTGATCTGTAACTCTCCCCAACGCCCTACCATTAACTGAGTAAGTCCTGCCCTCGTTCAATCTACCAAAATGCATCACCTCGGCATTTATCCAAATTAAACTCCATCTGCCATTCGTCAGTCCACTGGCCCAATCGATCAAGATCCTGTTGCAATCGGAGATAACTTTCTTCACTGTCCACGATGCCACCAATCTTGGTATTCAAGTGCCGATTCAAACTGATTGGCTAAATTCAAAAGCTTGTTGCCTTGGTAAAAACTGCTGCTTGGCCTTTCGATATAAATGTTTGAATTTGAGTATGTACTTGCATTTTTTTAAACTCTAAGCACAGGAAAAGCATCACTTTTTAAAGGGACCATACCATGCTGCACACCCCTCCCCCCCCAACGCCCCCCCCCCCCCCTCCCCCCCCCCCCCCTCCACCCTCCCGGCCGTCAGCATTTTACAATTTTGTCATTCTTACAAACATCAAATTCTAACTTCCTACCTCCCAGTCTGCAATCACTCTACCCAAGCTCGCAACAATTTCACTGGAAAAAGCAGTAGGGGTGGCGCAAGCAATTGAATGTACTGTACAAGGAGTTTGAAAGCTGCAAGGTGTGCAGAATGAGATGAACAAGTTGTGGCGGGAAACAGCTACTGCTACAAACAACCTGAGTGAGGACGCAGCGGGGCATAAGAACAGTTGTTCAGCACCAGAATCTGAGGCATGTTTTCGGTGTGGGGGAGACTACCCACAAGATATGTGCTGGTGCAAGAATTTTATCTGTTTCAGGTGTATAAACAAGGGTCACCTGTCCACAAGATGCGAAGTGAAACAGGCTACACAGAATGGATGACTGAAACTCCAGAGCAAAAAAATGATGAAAACAACCCCTGTGAATAAACTGGTGGAGGAATCAAAGGAAGAATCCGAGGCTTACACACTCAATAAGGTCCAGCTTTGCAAGACACCTCCCACTGAGATTGTTTTAATCGTCAACGGCCAGTCCCTGAAATTGGAAGTCGATATGACTGCTGCGGCCACTGTCATAGGAGAAAACATGTACAGACGTTTCCAGAAGGAACTGTAACCCTTAAGTCTCAGCCATTCTGAGGTCACTCTGGGGAGATACACTATATAGTGGGGACAACATCCATGCCTGTATCCTACAGGAACCAGTCAACTCAGCTACCCAGCTTGGTGATTGACGGACAGAGACCCAGTCTCATGGAACTGGACTGGTTAAAACAATTAAAACTGACTGGATGGAAATATTTAATGTTCAGGGTAGGGGATTCCAAGAAGTATGAGGAAGTATATCAGAGAGAACTGGGTCAGAAAAAGAGGTTAAAGTCAACATTTACTTCAACCCTGAGGCTACATCTAGGTTTTTTCCAAACTCGCCTGGTGCCCTATGCATTACACCAGAAAGTAAAGGTAGAACTGAAAAGGTCGAAAGGCCAGACATCATTAAGCCTGTGCAGTTTTCCGAATGGGGCGCACCCATCGTCCACGTCCTGAAACCAGACCATATTGTGAGGATTGCAGGAAGTACAAACTAATAGTAAACAGGGGAGCTTCACTGGATTGTTACCCCATACCCAAGATAGAGGACCTCTATCTCAGTTAGCAGGGAACTCATATACACTAAGCTGGACCTAAGTCATGCTTATCAACAGCTGGGACTGGGAGAAGGCTCCAGGAAATTAGTTACAATAAATCTCCACAACGGGGTTATATCAGTACACCAGATTGCCATTTCATGTCTTGTCAGCCTGTGCCAGTTTTCAGTGCACTATGCAGAGTCTGTTACAAGGGATCCCCTAAGCTGTGGTATACTTGGATGATGAGCTTCACCGGTGTGTCTCCTGAAAAACATGATGCAAACCTGGAAGAGATCCTTAAGATGTTTAAGGAAGCTAGCATACATTTAAAACATGAGAAATGTACCTTTCAAGCTGAGGAGGTTATTGTAATAACTCAGGAAGCCAGACTGAAAAAGAATGGTATTGATTGTTAAACACAAAATAAAGCCACTGCTCCATGGCGTACATACACAAGTCCTGGACAATAGTGCTGCAGAGCTTTCCTGGTATCTGCCTTACAATGGGTTCAGGAGAAGAGTTCCATTTGGGCAGGCCATCGCCTGTTACCAAGGGAACTCATATTTAACTAGCCCCACAGGGAGATCGATTAGAGATTTCCCCATGGAGCTCATGGGGCCTATCACACCCCTCCCCCTCCAAGTTTGATGGTTCCCCCCTCGCTCCTGTGGTGATGGGGCTGTTTTTATCATTTGGTCCGTAGCCTAGTTTCTGTTGTGTGCACTGGGAGGGGGAGGGGGATAGGCATCCCTTCCTTGAGAAACGTCAAAGGGCCACTGCAGGGGGCTCTTCCTCAGTGACAATCTCCAACTGCGATTTTGCTGCCTTTGTCTCTATTTCTGAGGCTGAGTCTTCATAGACCTCTCTTGGGCTTTCTGGTGGAGTTTCCCGGCCACAGGCTGGTGTATAAGATGCCAATGGTGGCATGTCCGGTGCAGCAGTCGCCTCTGAGGAGGGTTCCCGATGGCAGAGGTGATCAACATTTTTTTTGTAGCCTTATCCAAAGTCTTTACTGTGTATGACATTGGGCCAGTTTTTGAGAGGACAACTCCTGGGATCCACGGGGAGCAATCTCCGAAATTCCGTGTGTGGACGGTGTCTCCCAGTCTGAAGGTCCTGTCAGGCTTATGGCCATCATGGCCCCTTTTTTGGACTTCTTGTTTTTCGATTTTACTGCCAGATTTGGGAAAGTGAGGTTTAGCCTGGTCCAAAGATGTTGGCCCATCAATAGCTTTGCCAAGATTACTGCCTTTGTCATGTTCGATTTTGTCCTATTATTGAAAAGGAAACATGCAAGCTTTGTTTCCAGAAAACCGTAGTTCGTTTTTTCATGTTGTTTTTTGAAGACCTGGACTGTTAGCTCAGCCAGACCATTTGAAGATGGTTGCTAGGGTGCCAGGTGGATGTCCCTCACTCCATTTTAGTAGAATTTAATAGACATGGTTAATAAGTTTGCAGATGACACCAAGATTGGTGGCATAGTGGACAGTGAGGAAGGTTATCTAGGATTGCAACGGGATCTTGATCAATTGGGCCAGTGGGTTGACCAATGGCAGATGGAGTTTAATATAGATAAATGCGATGTGATGCATTTTAGTCGCTCAAACCGGGGTAGGATTTACTCAGTTAATGGTAGGACTTTGAGGAGAGTTATAGAACAAAGAGATTATGGGGTACAGGTTCATAGCTCCTTGAAAGTGGAGTCACAGGTGGACAGAGTGGTGAAGAAGGCATTCGGAATGCTTGGTTTCATTGGTCAGAACATTGAATACAGGAGTTGGGACGTCTTGTTGAAGTTGTACAAGACATTGGTAAGGCCATACTGCGTTCTGGTCACCCTATTATAGAAAGGATATTATTAAACTAGAAAGAGTGTAAAAAGGATTTACTAGGATGCTACCGGGACTTGATGGCTTGAGGTATAAGGAGATGCTGGATAGACTGGGACTTTTTTCTCTGGAGCATAGGAGGCTGAGGGGTGAACTTATGGAGGTCTATAAAATAATGAGGGGCATCGATCAGCTAGATAGTCAATATCTTTTCCCAAAGGTAGGTGAGTCTAAAACTAGAGGGCATAGGTTTAAGGTGAGAGGAGAGACAAACAAAAGGGTCCAGAGGGGCAGGTTTTTTACACAAGAGGGTAGTGAGTGTCTGGAACAAGCTGCCAAAGGTAGTAGTAGAGGCGGATAAAATCTTGTCTTTTAAAAAGCGTTTTAGACAGTTACATGGTTAAAATGGATATAGAGGGATATGGACCAAATGCAGGCAATTGAGACTAGCCTCGGAGTTAAAAAAAGGGGCGGCAGGACAAGTTGGGCCGAAGGGCCTGTTTCCATGCTGTAAACCTCTATGGCCATGACATTTGTGTACACGAAGGCTTGAAAATCCCCCTGGTAAATGGGCTCCCGCTGTCCATTACAAGCACCTCAGGTATACCATGTGTGCGGAAAAATTGGCAGGGTTTTTCTATCATGTTGTAAGAGGTAATAGAGGCCATCCAGTGCATGTTGATCCATTTTGAATGGGCAATTAGAATTAAGAACCTAGAGCCCGTAAATGGCCCTGCAAAGTTTGCATTTAATTGTACCCAGGGTCTCCCTGGCCATTCCCAGGGGTGCAATGAGGCTGCTGCTGAGAACTTCTGCTTGTCTTGGCATGTTTTGCACGGCCTGACCAGGTTTTCAATGTCCTTGTCTATACCAGGCCACCAGATGCAGCCTCTTTTCATTTTAGAAATCCCTGGATGGCCATTATGCAATTCATGGAGCATTGGTCACTGGCCTGGATGTGGGACAACCAACCGGGTTCCCCACAAGATGATACCATCCTCAATGCTCAGCTCTGGACATTTGGAAGCATAAGGTTTTAGTTTCTTTGTAGGACACCCTTGAGGTCCGCCACTTAGGAAAATATGACATAACTTTGTCAACCTGGGGTCCTTTTGGGGCCTCCTGAATCTGCTTGGCAGATACTGGCAGAATGTCCATGAAATTCAACATCATGATGATTTCATTTATCTTTGGAGGTGAGGGTAGGCTCGCGGGTCATGGTAGGCAGCTCAAGGCATCTATGTTGGCAATCTGTGTTCCTGGACAATGTTCTAGGGTGTATTCATTGGCGCCTAACAGCAGTGCCCAGCGTTGGATCTGATCTGATGCTATGGGAGCAATCACCTTGCTTTCTGCAAAGAGACCCAACAGAGGCTTGTGGTCCGTCACTATGATCAAATGCTGACCACAGAGTAATTGGTGGAATTTATTCACCGTGAATACCATGACCAAACCTTTTTTCTCAATTTGGGCGTATGCCATTGAACATTCTGTCCCATTGTCCCAATAGTGCAACAATACCAGGGCAGCACGGTAGCACAGTGGTTAGCACTGCTGCTTCACAGCTCCAGGGACCTGGGTTTGATTCCCGGCTTGGGTCACTGTCTGTGTGGAACATAGAACATAGAACAGTACAGTACAGAACAGGCCCTTCGGCCCACGATGTTGTGCCGAGCTTTATCTGAAACCAAGATCAAGCTATCCCACTCCCTATCATCCTGGTGTGCTCCATGTGCCTATCCAATAACCGCTTAAATGTTCCTAAAGTGTCTGACTCCACTATCACTGCAGGCAGTCCATTCCACACCCCAACCACTCTCTGCGTAGAGAACCTACCTCTGATATCCTTCCTGTATCTCCCACCACGAACCCTATAGTTATGCCCCCTTGTAATAGCTCCATCCACCCGAGGAAATAGTCTTTGAACGTTCACTCTATCTATCCCCTTCATCATTTTATAAACCTCTATTAAGTCTCCCCTCAGCCTCCTCCGCTCCAGAGAGAACAGCCCTAGCTCCCTCAACCTTTCCTCATAAGACCTACCCTCCAAACCAGGCAGCATCCTGGTAAATCTCCTCTGCACTCTTTCCAGCGCTTCCACATCCTTCTTATAGTGAGGTGACCAGAACTGCACACAATATTCCAAATGTGGTCTCACCAAGGTCCTGTACAGTTGCAGCATAACCCCACGGCTCTTAAACTCCAACCCCCTGTTCATAAAAGCTAACACACTATAGGCCTTCTTCACAGCTCTATCCACTTGAGTGGCAACCTTTAGAGATCTGTGGATATCGACCCCAAGATCTCTCTGTTCCTCCAGTCTTCAGAACCCTACCTTTGACCCTGTAATCCACATTTAAATTAGTCCTACCAAAATGAATCACCTCACATTTATCAGGGTTAAACTCCATTTGCCATTTTTCAGCCCAGCTTTGCATCCTATCTATGACTCTTTGCAGCCTACAACAGCCCTCCACCTCATCCATTACTCCACCAATCTTGGTGTCATCAGCAAATTTACTGATCCACCCTTCAGCCCCCTCCTCTAAGTCATTAATAAAAATCACAAAGAGCAGAGGACCAAGCACTGATCCCTGCGGCACTCCGCTAGCAACCTGCCTCCAATCCGAAAATTTTCCATCGACCACCACCCTCTGTCTTCGATCAGACAGCCAGTTACCTATCCATCAGACAGCCAGTTACCTATCCAATCGGCCAACTTTCCCTCTATCCCACACCTCCTCACTTTCATCATAAGCCGACCATGGGGGACCTTATCAAACGCCTTACTAAAATCCATGTATATGACATCAACTGCTCTACCTTCATCAACACACTTAGTTACCTCCTCAAAAAATTCTATCAAGTTTGTGAGGCACGACTTGCCCTTCACGAATCCGTGCTGACTATCCCGGATTAATCCACAACTTTCTAAATGGTCGTAAATCCCATCTCTAAGGACCTTTTCCATCAATTTACCAACCACCGAAGTAAGACTAACCGGTCTATAATTACCAGGGTCATTTCTATTCCCTTTCTTAAACAGAGGAACAACATTCGCCATTCTCCAGTCCTCTGGCACCATCCCCGTGGACAGCGAGGACCCAAAGATCAAAGCCAAAGGCTCTGCAATCTCATCCCTTGCCTCCCAAAGAATCCTAGGATACATTTCATCAGGCCCAGGGGACTTATCGACCTTCAGTTTATTCAAAACTGACAGGACATCCTCCCTCCGAACATGGAGTTTGCATATTCTCCTCGTGTCTGTGTGGGTTTCCTCCGGGTGCTCCGGTTTCCTCCCACAATCCAAAGATGTGCGGGTTAGATTGATTGGCCATACTAAATTGCCCCTTAGTGTCCTGAGATGCGTAGGTTAGAGGGATTAGCGGGTAAATATATAGGGATATGGGGGTAGGGCCTGGGTGGGATTGTGGTCGGTGCAGACTCGATGGGCCAGATGGCCTCTTTCTGCACTGTAGGGTTTCTATGATTCTATGAATACCGCTCCTATTCCAAGCAGGAGGCCTCACAGGTTACGATGAGTGGTCTCCATTTGTGGTCAATATGTTTGTCGGCCGCAATTGCTGTTTGACACTTTGCCACAAACATTTGTTTTTTTTTAAACAGGTCATGGAGGGTTGCCAGCAAGGTCACCAGGTTCAGGATAAATTTCCTGTCGTAGTTGATGGGATCTCGGACAAACTTCAACTACGTTGTGTTCCTTCGAGTTGGAGCCCATTTTATGGCCTTCACTTTCCCCTCGACAGGGTGTAGCCCTTCCTGTCGACTCTGTATCCAAGGTACATTACTTTGTTACCAAACAGACTCGTATTCAACAAGTTCCAAAGGGAGATCAATGAGAGACTCCCCAAGGAACTCATGGGGGTTATCACTGTTACGTCCCTCGGTTTGAAAGTGGATGCAATGGGATTGCATCCCCTCGAAGGCAAGGTGAAAATTATTAAGTATGTGCCAGCTCCTAGAACTGAGATAGAACTGAAGTCTTTCCTAGGAATAAGCAGTTACTGTAGAAGGCTCCTGCTGAAAGTATCAACAATTAAGCCTCCCTTCCCTCCCCCACCCCCACACACCAGCTTTTAAAAAAGCATCAGCAATGGAATTTGGGAGACTTGCAAAAAGAAGCTTCTGTCAATGTTAAATAGGCTTTAAAGTCGTTGCCATTGCAAGACCCATGCAAGCCATTAGTTTTCACTTATGATGCCTCGCCATATCGGGGTTGGAGGGGTTCTGTCCCACAGATGGGGTGGAGAGACATTTGCTTTGAGGACTTTGCCAGATGCTGAGAAAAAGTACTCACGAACGGACAAAGAAAGCTTAGCATTCATTTACACAGTAAAACAAAATTCACCAGTACATCTACGAGCAGCATTTAACTATTGTGTGAGACCATAAGCAGTTGCTGGGGCTTTTGTAGGAGGATAAGGCTGTGTCGCCTGTTGCCATGGCCAGGGTGCAGAGGTGGGCCCTGCAGCCAGACGCTCCAACATAGGCTGGGAACAAAGATATCAAATGCGGATGCACTAAGCCACCTCCCACTGCCACAGACCATCCTATCATCACCTGTTCCGCGGGAGATAGTCTTGGCTTTGCATTTCCTGGACATTCTGCCTGTCTCAAAAGCCCACATTAAGGCATGGATATGTAGGGAGCTGATGCTGTCGAAGATTAAGAAAATGCTGCAGACGGGGTGGCACTTCAACAAGGCAGAGCAAATGAGCCGTATTTGTAACCCAGAGTTGACATAACCTGCAAAGTTGGGGTACATTGGGGGTGCTGCGTCATTGTACCACCCCTGGGGCAATGGCTACTGCTCCAAGAGTTACATGATGCCCATCCAGGTCAGGGAAGAATGAAAGCATTGGCCAGAAGTTACGTCTGGTGGTCTGGCATTGATAGAGAAATGGAACAACTGGTGGGGCAGCGTGAAAATTGTCAGACCAAGCAAGAGCAATCACCACCAGCAAGCATGCACGCCTGGCAATGGCCGGGCCATCCATGGTCATGGATTCATTTAGATTTTGCTGGGCCTTTTTGGGGCACATGTTCCTCATCCTAGTAGATGTCCATTCAAAGTGGCTGGACTTTCAATTCATGAAATCCACCACAGCTAATTCTAACATTGAGAAACTGAGGCAGATATTTGGGATCCATGGTCTTCCTGAAGAGTTGGTACCAGACAAAGAAATAGCATTCAAGGCTGATGAATTTCAGACTTTCATCAAGTCCAATGGCATTCGTCATGTTAGGTCAGCCCCCTACCATTCTGCCTTGAATGGGTTGGCGGAGCCCCCATGCAGATGTTCAAAGCTTCCATATAGAAGCAGGCTCACAGGCCATTGCCACTACAATTGGTAAGTTTTTGTCGTCCTATAACACTACACCTCACGCCACCACTGGGATCACACTTGCAGAGTTACTAATGGATCAGCACATGTACCTGTTTGGACTTAGTGTTCTCAAATGAGTTGGGGATGATGCAGGCTAGGCAAGCCTCTCAGAAAAAGCATCATGACTCTCAGGAAGGGGACACATTGTTTAATGTTGACAATCTCGTTTTGGCAGTGGACCTGCTTGGGTGCCAGGGAAGATTGTGGAGAAGATAGGGTTGAGCTCATATGTGGCGGAGACACAGGGCAGTCGAGTGAAGAAGCATGTTGACCACGTGTGTAAGATAGAGGCATCTCCACAAGACACGTATGTGTGCCCTGTATTGGTTTCATCTGTACCAGCTTCTGAACTTGAGATTTTGACACCCAGGTTTGGACCAAGGGAGCCCTACGCTTCGGTGATCGAGGCAGAAGAAGGGGTCGGTATCAGCCTAGAATCAGAGGTGGCTAATCCATCTGCTCCCTCTGTGGATCCCATGTCTTCCAATGCTGAGGGTGCCTGGCAGAGCTGCGGCATTCCACCAGGGGCAGGAAGTCACCGGACAGACTGACATTATTAACTGACACCTCCCCCCTCCTCCAGTGTCCCTACTTCTTGTTGCTGTATACCCGTGTGCGTGTAACCGTTCTTCACATTTGTTTTGTCATAGGTATAGCTCCAGGAATTAGGGGGATGTGGTAGCGTGGCCCCTCTAAGAGTCAATCCTTCGCAGGCCACATGGCTGGGCCGGACCAATGGAATGTGAGCGCACAAACCTTGGTCAATGAGGGGCGAGGGTGCGCATCCCCAGGGACTGCAAGTGGGCGGAGCGAGTTGGTGAGTTGTTGGGAACGGAGCTGTGTTATAGGTTGCAAATCCGTCAGTTGTAGTTTCTTCTCGCTGAATAAATTGTGTTTTATACCTGTCACATCGAGTCGCCCCGAGTTGTCACAGGGAGACATATTTTTAAACTGTGTCCCCTGGTTCTGGTCTCTCCGTAAGAAGTCTAACAACACCAGTTTAAAGTCCAACAGGTTTATTTGGACTTTAACCTGGTGTTAGACTTCTTACTGTGTTTACCCCAGTCCAACGCCGGCATCTCCACATCTGGTCTCTCCCACAGGTGGAAACATCCTCTCAGTTTTCGCTCTGTCAAATCTCCCTCAGGATCTTACCTGTCTCAATATGGTTGCCTCTCATTCTCCCAAACTCCAATGGATGCAAGCCTAACATGCTCAAACAATCCTCATAACTCCCTCACCCCAGGAATGAATGGAGTGAGTGGAGTGAACCTTTGCTGCATTGTTTCTAATGCACTGGACACAGAGACTGCCTCGCACTTGTGTGGTGGGAATGTTACGGACTGGATCTCTGCCCCCCCCCCCCTCCGCCCCACCCTAATTTATATTACCTTTGGTATTCTCCGTATTCAAATAATGTTTCCCATGGGACACTGTTGTTATATCAACGTTGAGAAAATCAATTATTAGTCCTGTCATACTAACAATATTAAATACTAGTGCCTGCATGTGAACAGTGATAAGTATTGATGCTGGCATTTAACATCTAACAGGAGCTTTATCCAAAAGTATATTGACACCAAGCCAGTAGAGATATTAGACTCATCAAGACATCGAGTTTTACAGCACGGAAAGAGGCCCTTCAGCCCATCGTGTCCACGCAAGCCATCAAGCATCTACCTATTCTAATCCCATTTTCCAGCATTTGTTCTGTAGCCTTGTATGCCATGGCATTTCAAGTGCTCTCTAAATGTTTCTTAAATGTTCTGCGGGTTCCCGTCTCTACCACCCTTTTAGCCACTGGGTTCCAGATTCCCACCACTCTCTGGGTGAAAAGGATTTTCCTCAACTTCCTTCTAAATCTCCAGCTCCTGATCTTAAATCTATGCCCCGTGGTTATTGACCCCTCTACTAAGGAGAAAAGTTTCTTCCTATTTACCTTATCTATGTCCTTCATAATTTTGTACACCTCGATCAGGTCCCCCCCACTAGCCTTCTCTGCTCTACATAGCTGAAGTGCTCCAGCCCAGGCATCAACTTACTGGGATACTGAGAGTGCATGATCAGCAATGATCATATTGAATGGTGGTGACGGCTTGAAGGGTCGAATGGCCTACCCCTGCAACCGTTTTCTATGTTTCCAGCTCGGCTAATTTCAACCGGACCTCAGGAAGTAGATAGCAGCTTGGACAGAGGGGGGCAGCCCAGATTCTCCAGAACAATGCCGGGGCTGCCAGGGTTAAAGCATGTGTGGCGTGGCCTGTACCCCTGAGTTTAGACCGTAGTGAGATAATCTAATGGAGGGTGTGGAAAATGAGACAGCGATCTGATGGGAGTTGCTACGCCACCCCCCCCACCCACCTCTTGCCAGGACAAGGTGACCTCTTGGAAGGGGCGAAATCAGGAAACAGTCGCTCCCAACCCCAAGCTGGATCAAAGGTGAAGCCCCCAGTCAAAAAAGGCTGCGCGGTTGATGAGGGAACTGAAGTGGTCACGGCGGAGGTTTTCCTGTGGTGAAAGTAATGACGGACGAGGAGATTGAGCTAATGTATCAGACAAATGCGACTGAACTGTATGGCCAAACCTTCCAATCCAAAGTGGTTGAACAGAGCCTGAAAAGAGTGGCTCTTCCGGTGTGCTTCAGGCCGAGTGGTCTCACCGTGTGCTGTAGAACAGGGCATGAGAGAGAGAGCTAGAGAGGACAAAGACAGAGCGCGATGAGAGAGAGAGCAAGGGCAAGTTACAGAGAGTGTGAGAGTGAAATAGAGGGAAGAGTGAGTAAGAGCAAGAGGGAACAATAGCAAGCCAGAGAGCGAGAGAGGGCAGAGATAGAGTGCGAAAGAAAGATAGAGAGTGTAACAGTGAGAGCAAGAGAGACAGACAGAGAGACAGAGCACAATGAAGAGAGAGAGAGACAGAGACAAAAGCCAGACAGAGTGAGAGGCAGATAGAGACAGGGCAGCATGGTGGCACAGTGGTTAGCACCTTTGCCTCACAGCACCAGGGACCTGGGTTCAATTCTGGCCTTGGATCAATGTGTGTGTGGGGTTTGCACGTTCTCTCAGTGTCTGCGTGGGTTTCCTCCGGGTGCTCCGGTTTCCTCCCACAGTCCAAACATGTGCGGGTTGATTGACTGGTCATGCTAAATTGACCCTACTGCCAGGGGAATTAGCAGGGTAAATATGTGGGGCTACGGGAATAGGGCCTGGGTGGGATTGTGGTTGGTGCAGACTCGATGGGCCGAATAGCCTCCTTCTGCATTGTCGGGATTCTATGAGTGCGAAAGAGAGAGAGTGTGTAACTGAGAGCGCAAGAGAGATAAGAGAGAGAGCACAAAAGAAAGAGAGGGATAGGGAAGAGAGAGGGAGACACAGAGAGAGAACAAGCGAGAGAGAAAGGACAAAAAAGCGAGTGAGAGAGACACACAGAGAGAGGGAGCATGCACAAGAGAGAGCGACAGAGAGAAGAAACAAACAGACAGAAGCAGAGCAACAGCAAGCGAGGAGTGACACCAAGCGTGGGAGAGAAGAGAGGAGAGAGCGAGGAGAGAGGCGTAGTGTCAATGTGAAAGGATGAGTAACCAAGAGGCCGGATTCCAGCATGCAGCTGGTGTCTGGAATATAAAGCTATTAAAAAACTGTCATTGATTGTTGTAAAAACCCATCTGGATCACCAATGTCCCCTTTAGGGAAGGAAATCTGCCATCCTTACCTGGTCTGGCTGACACGTGACTCCAGACCCACAGCAATGTGGTTGACTCTTAACTGCACTCTGAAATGGCCAAATGAGACACTCAGTTCAAGGGGCAATTAGGAATGGATAATAAATGCTGGACCAACCAGAGACACCCACATCGCATGAAAGGATTTTTAAAAAAGTTTGTGTTTGCAATATATGATAGGGCAACTTATACATTCAGGAGAACTGTGCAGTTGTCTCCTTACTCTAGAAGGGATTATATTTGTGTTGGAGGTAGTTCAGAGCAGTTTCACTGGGCTGGTTCCTGGAATGAAGAGGGTTTGTCTGAAGAGGAAAGGTTGAGGAGGTTGGGCCCATACACCCTGTAGTTTCAAAGAACGAGAGGTGATGTTATTGGAATGTGTAATATTTCAGATGGGGCAGCTTCTCTGGATGTTTGCCCCTCATGAGGGATGTCTGGAGCAAAGGGAGAGGGGGGCACATTGCAAACAAAAGTTAGAGGTAGATCAATTCTTACAGGGTGAGGGAATCGAAGGTTATCGGGGTTGATGCGGAATGTGGAAGTTGAAACACAGCCAGATCAGCCATGATCCAATCGAACAGCCAAGCAAGCTTGAGGGGCCTTCTGATTCTATTTTGTATGTTTGCATAAAGACATAAGAAAGAGGAACAGGAGTAGACCAATCGGCCTCTCAAGCCTGCTCCACCATTCAATAGGATCATGGTTGATCCAACGTCCCCCACATCCGCTTTCCTGTCCTTTCTTCGGAATCCTTGTTCCCTTCCTGATCAAAAATCAATCTATCTGAGCCTCAAGTATACACAAGGACTCTGCTTCCCACAGCTCTCTGTGGCAAGGAGTTTCAAAGTCTCCCCACCCTCAGAGAAGCAATTCCTCATCTCATTCTTAAATTGGTGCCCTTTTATTCTGAGACTATGCTCTCTGGTCCTAGATCTTCGTATGAGGGGAAACACCCTCTCAGCATTTCCCTGTCAAGCTCCTTAAGAATCATGTATGTTTCAATGAGATCATTTAATTCTCATTCTTCTAAATTGCAATGAGTAGAGTCCTGCCTCCGTACAAGGGATCATCCTAGTGAACCTCACGAGCCCATGTCAGAATGAGATCGGCCACGATCGTGTCGAATATCGGGACGGGGGGCTCGAGGGGCTAAATGGGTCAACTGGCCTGAAATACATGTCAGCTAGGATCTCAACTGGCTGGCGAGAGGGGCTGAAGAGGGTTCGGAGGACAAGTGGACTAGGTAGCAGGTGCGCAGTGGGCCAAAGGGTCTCGGTGGGTGACCCGCAACGCAACCTCTGCCCTGCGTTATTTGATGGGCAGAGGGTGGCCTGTTATAGGTGGGGGAATCCCATGTCGGAGCCAGGACCGCACGCACAGACAAGTGTGTGCCCTGCTGGGTGAGACCACCCTCCGCGGACCCTTAGGTTCCCTGCGAGGCTCGTCAACCTCCAGAGCCAAGCAGCACAGTAAAAAATAACATGCTTCCTGGGGAAGGTTTAACACAGTGTGTAAGGCGAGATGGAAAAGGGGGATGTGGTTTGATTCACACTACTCCACTCATACAGCAACGAGGATGATAGCACAATAGGGATGGAGCTGCCTCGCACTCAAGCAAACACACCTTCACAAATCCATGCATGCGAAGATAAAAGCATCCAAAAGACAAAAACATAGTCCACACAAAAATCCAACCAAATCTCTGCGTTGTATTGTGTGTTTTTTTCAATCAGGTAAAAGTTTTTACCTGTAGCCGATTTTTGCCAATTTAAGATGTTTCACACGGTTAATCGCGGATAATGCACCCCAATCTGTTTCAATTTGAGAGCTTGGTAAAGCCTGGTTTGAATTGCAGTTAAAGCACGCTGACTTCAACTGCAAATATTTAATCTAGAAATTCATATATTTAGTATTGGGAATAACGCGCCCAGTTCTTACATAAAAACCTTGTTGCATTGTATTTTCTAAATTGCATTGCAGTTAAAGCATGCTGTCTTCACCGCGAGTACGAGAAAAATGGTTCATATATTATAGCAACTGGGAATAATGCGCCGAGTTTTTTCCAACAAACCTTGTTGCATTGTATTTTTAAATTGCATTGCACGGTTAAAGCATGCTGTCTTCACCTTCTGCGAATGTTTCGTCTATTAAAAATGCTTCTACAATAATGCATCCCATCCATCTCTTTTTACAAAAGCTCCGCACCATTTGTACTATTTTTTGTGCATTTCAGCGTCAAACCAGCGGATTAACCTTTTGGCAAATATTTCTTTTGGCAAAATATGTAATCTGCTGAAAATGTTTCTGTTTGCGCACACATACACACATATATATATAGATATCGTTTCGCTGTCAGACATGTAACATCACAACATAAACGACAATGCACCGAATTCAAATGGTCCCTGCAGACATTTTAACCGGTTTAAACTGTTAGCGGAAAGAATACATATATGGTGAGGAACAAAAGTAGCAAAGCCCTATATGTACTCCAGCCACCCCAGCTCCCCTTCCTTTCCCCCTCCTCTCAATTTGCAGGGACGTTTCTGCTGAAGGTGGAGGTTGTCGTTTTGTAGCTCCTGGTAACATTGCAATCCTGTGATGTTGCACCACGCTCTCTTCCCCTTGCTGCTCCTTCTTCTGCGTGCTGCTAAATGAATGCTCGCAATTTCCCTCAATTCCACACCTTTTAATTGATTTTTTTGCAAGAGGGAGGGAAGAGAGGAGGGAGGGAGGAGGGTGTAATATACACAAGACATTAATTTCCGTCCCTTTTCATTGATTTCACTTCGTAAGGAAAATATTTATAAAGAAACACGTTTTGTGGCTGCAGAGCATGCATGCAACTCTCTCCATTTGGCAGATGAGCTCTTGTCAAATTGTGTGTTGCTGTCTCTCCAGCACCATGTCTACATTTTGATTAAAATCCTTCGCTACAAATGTAAAAGTTAATCCTGAAATCAAATTGCAAAGATGTGACCCTGCACACACACAGAAAGAATAATTGCACAATATCTCCTATTTTATAGAGCTCTGCTGCATTGTTGCATTGTTTTGCTTTTGCGTTGACACATTCAAAAGCATGCGGTCTTCACCCACTCGCACATGTTTAATCTGTTGCAAATGTGCTTTTTGTGTGTGTGCATTACATGGATTTCTGCATAACTTCTGCAAATATCTCAGTAGCTGGTTTGCATTAGCCTATTTCTCTCTCCCCCTCATCCCCTCTCCTTCTCTCCCCGCCCCAACCTGCCCCTTCTGTTGCAATCAATGAAAAAGAAGGCGCTGTAAATTATGCAAAGAGCAGATATTAATATGCAAAAAAAATTAAGAAGGACATGAGAGAGAGAGAGTGCACATTACCGGTGCTTCCATCGGTGGGCGCTGACTCACTCCATTCACAAGCTCAAGGCTTTGCCTGGGCTGTCCCAGCGCCCGCCCCGCCCCCACCACCCCAATCTGCCGCGCGCGTCGCCAGGGGCAACCGGAGCTGTCAGTCATCCCGCAGTCCCCGGGGCCGGAAAGTAATAACATGCAGATCGGGTGACGTCACTCAGCCCATCCTCTCGGAGAGGAGCGAAGTGGTGGGGGAGGGGCCGCCGCCGCGCAGCCGCGCAGCCGCGCAGCCGTATTGAGTTCCATTGACTATTGCGGAGCATCAGAGGTTCGAGACCCACATCGGCTGAAGAATGGGTTTCTTTTATTACTTTCTTTTATTTATACGCATTCGGCTTCAATGATTTTTTAACTATTTTTTCAAACGATGCTGTGGTATTGATCAACAAAACTGATTGTTTTTTAATAAAATTATTTATTCATTCCCAGGTTATGGGTATTTACCCCTCCCCAATTCCCTCCCCTTCCCCCTTTCCTCCTTCAGCCTCCCCTTTCCTCTCCCTCCTCCACCTTTCCACTCCTCCCCATTCCTCCCATGCCTCTTTTCTCCTCTCTCCCCCTTTCCCATCCCCTCTGGCACAGTGGCTAGCACTGCTGCTTCACAGCGCCGGGGACCTGGGTTCCATTCCCAGCTTGGGTCACTCTGTGCAGAGTCTGTACTTTATTTCCGTCTTTGCTTGGGTTTCCTCAGGGTGCACAAGTTTCCTCCCACAGCTTGAAAGACATGCTAGTTGGGTGCCTTCGCCATGCTAAATTCTCCCTCAGTGTACCTGAACATGTGCTGGAGAGTGGCGTCGAGGAGGTTTTCATTGCAGTGTTAAAGTAAGCCTACTTGTGACACGAATAAATAAACTTAAAACTTACTTTTCCCCTTCATCTTTTTCCCTTATTTCCTCCCCTTCCCTTCCCCCACTTCTGTGTGTGTGTATATGTGTGTGTGTAAGTGTGTGAACATGTGTGTTTGTGTGCTCCTGCCAGTGTCCAGCCAACACAGAAAGTGTCTGTTTTCCAGAAAGCAGTTTTAAATCAGCTACCCTAGGGTTCCCCAAACTTTACCCACCACCAAACACTATTGCCTCCCAAGACTACTGATGCAACCTGAAATAAGACAGCAGAGGCCGGTGTCCATCACTAGATTCCCTTTTATTTACAAGCTCAGTAGTTCATAGAGTGTCAGCATCCGGAGTGCCAGGAAACCGGACATTCCAAGTTATGTATACAGAAAAGACTCCCTGATTGAGCTTATTATTGCCTGCACAATCAGGGAGTTCATATTCCAAGAAGCCAGCCTCAATGGCCTCATTGAAGTCATTACACCCCATCCCTTCCTAAGTCCAAGGAACCTTGGCATTTTGAACGCCTAATTGATCTCTTTCGACATTTCAATGCGGCGTCCAAATCTTCCAACTCGACAGCTGACATTGGAGGAGGGATCTGATAGGCACCCTTCTCTTGCATAGCGAGCACTGGAGTTCTAGTTTGCCCCCCTTCCTCGGAAAGCAGAGGAGTAGTCACAGCTTCATCTGCAGTGTCCATTTTGAACCCCGAAGTTTTAACTACGGGTGGCGGAGAGGTGGGCTGACTGGTCTGGGAAGAGTCTCCTCGGACCACTGGGCTGAGTTAGCTCTGGGACAGACTGTGGTTTCGAGGCCTGCACTTGATCTAGGCGTTTTTTCACGAGGACCTCTCCCTTGTGTATTGGGCAAGATACTGGCTCCGTTCTGGACTCAACCATTCCAGGTAATCATGTGGGATCATTTGTTCAATTCTTTATCACCAGCCTCCAATTGTCTCTCCCAGCGACTATTGTCGTGGCATCTGCATGGGCTTCTTGTTGCCTTTCCACCTTCCTCTCTCCGCCCGCCTTCCCCCCCCGTCCCCCACAGAGTTGGGAATAGCAGACTTAATCTGGCGTGGATTTGTCTGCCCATGAGTAATTCTGTGGTTGCTATTTCCATAGTGAAATGTGGGGTTGTCCTGTAGTTGAATGGTCGATCCATTGTCAGAGACAAGCACCTCTGGGATGCCAGGTGCTGCAAATAGGTGCAAAGCTTCTCTCCCATTATCGTTGTGTTCGCAGAATTCACCCTACGTACGTCCAACCACTTTGAATTGGCATCCACTATGACCAAGAACATCAAGCCCATGAATGAGACTGCATAATCCATGTGCAGCTGAATCCATGGTCTGCCTGGCCATTCTCAAGGGTTAGGGGAGCTGCCAGCGGCAACTTGTATCCTTGCTGGCATTTCTGGCACTAACCCACTAGTGCCGCTATACCCGCGTCGATTCCAGCCACAAAATATAGCTCCTGGCCAGCATCTTCATTTTGGGCATGCCTGGGTGGCCGTGATATAATTCAGCCAGTATGGCACGGCAATCCTCACTCAGAACCAACACTCGTGCCCCCCACAGCAGTATTCTGTCTTCTACTGTGATCTGCTTCTACTCCAATCAGGTGGAATTAGGGTTGGACTGGTCTGTTTTCCCCGTCAGTATGGAGCGTTTCACTTTTGCGAGTACAGGGTTCTTTTGCATCCAGAAACATATATTATGTGCGGCCACAGGAAGGGTATCCAGAAAATTCATAGTTACTACTGTCTCTTTTACTTTGGGTACCATTGGTGGTGTGTCTGCTTAAGGGATCTGCATGTGCCACTCAAATTCCCGGCTGGTGCTCCAATTGGTAGTTGTAAGCTGCCAATAGTAAGGCCCACCACTGGATCTGAGCTGATGCTATCAGTGGCACCACTTTGAACTCTTCATAGTCCCAACAATGCTTGTGATTGGTGACATTCACAAATTTCCGCTCAAATAGATATTGATGAAATTTCTTCACTCCAAATATTACGCCAAATCTACTGTTTCAATATGGGTGTACTTTCTTTCTGCTGTAGCCAAGGTCCTGGAGCTATTGGCCATTCCTCTTCATTCTTCCATCAACGTGCTATGGCAACGCATTATAGATGAGCACCAACTCTTTTCTGGGGTCGTAATGTGCTAACACCTTCGTTGATGACAGCTATTGCTTTATTTTCTTAAAAGCAAGGTCTTGGACAGGTGGACCATTTCCAAGCTTGATCCTTTTTTAGCAGTTGATGTAGGGGAACCAACATGGAGGCCCGGTTTGGTATGAATTTCCTGTAGTACGGTTCCCAGTCCTTAAATGACTGTAACTCCTGGATTAAGGTGGGTGCCAGGGCATCTTAATCTCCTGCATCCTCCAAAGGATGTAGACCTACTTTGTCCACTTTGTAACCCAGATAGGTCACTTGAGGTGCCAAAAAAACAAATTTCTCCCTCCTTAAGCGCACACCCGGCTGTTGAAAACCATCTTAAGGACTTCCTCTATATAGTAACTTTCATAGAACATAGATCATAGAATCCTACAGTGCAGAAGGAGGCCCATCAAGTCTGCACCGACCACAATCCCACTCTATCCCCATCCATTTACCCTAGCTAGTCCACTAACACTAAGGGGCAATTTAACATGGCCATTCCACCTAACCCGCACATTTTGTTTGGATTGTGTGGGGATACTGGAGGACCCGGAGGAAACCCACGCAGACACAGGTAGAACGTGCAACTCCACACAGAAAGTGACCCAAGCCAGGAATCATGCCCGGGTCCGCGGCGCTGTGAGGCAGCAGTGCTAACCACTGTGCCAGTGTGCCGCCCCTAATGTAGTGTTCTACCTTTGTTTTACCTGCAATGAGCACGTCATCCAGGTATGGCTGCCTGTGGTAAAGCTTGTGATATGTTCTCTATTGAAAAATCGTGCAAGCTGATGATACGCCAAAAGGTAACTTGTGTATTGATTAGGAGGCCATTAGTATTGATTGTTGAATATTTCTGCGAATCCTCATGCTGCAACTGCAAATAAGCGTGACTCAAATCAAATTTCGAAAGTAAGAGCACCCCTGCTATCTTTGCATATAAATCTTCAATCTGGGAAATCGGGTATTTGCCCAGTTTTGAATAGCAGTTTATTGTTTGTTTAAAGTCCCCACAAAGACAGACTCAGCCATCTGGCTTCATTATAGGTACCACAGGTGCTGCCCATTCTGCAAACTGGACAGTTTTTTATTGTACCTTCTCTTTCCAATCTTCAAATTTCTGTTTCTACTATTTCCCTTAAAGCAAATGGGAGTGGGCGGACCTTGCAAAATCATGGGACTGCGTCCAGATCAACATGTAGGACCACCAAGCTTTGGCTCCTTTTATTGTTTCTAGCCCTTCTCGGAAAACCTCCGGGTATTTGAGCAGGACTTCACTCCGACTGGAAAATGTTCACTCAATCCAGTTGGATTTCTCTCAGCCAGTTTTGCCCCATTAAGCTTGGCTGAGAGCCCTCCACTGCCATTAACGGTAGCCAGCTGCTTTTCATAACAGGAACAAAGGTTGTACCCACAACTCTTGGTGGTTCCCCTATATAAGTCCTCAGTCTTGATTAGGGATAAGGATTGGAGTCCAATGAGAATTGTGCTGAACGCTGCTCTCCAACCATGGATACAACCGCGCCTGTGTCACCCTTCATTTAATAGGTTTCGATTTACTCCTTGTTATGCAGTCTAATTGATTCTCGTCAGATGTAGGTCGAGCTTCCAGAGTGTGCATTCTCCTGGTCATCAACCTACATGTCGGTTTTCTAAACCTAGGTTTTGAAACTTTCTTTTGCTGCTCTGACGCGAATACCGACAACAGTTATAATGTCTTGTTGGGCAGGATTGTGCAGGGACCATTTTCTGTCTGGTCCAAACTTGGCCTTGTTTTGGGACAGTCCTGCGGGCAGACCTGGGTTTACTAGTTTCCAGATCCTTCCTGAGGGCATCAATTGCCTGCCCCCAAGTGGTGGTCCCCTAACTCAGTTGCACCGGTGTGGGTGGCCACTTCCAACCGGAACCCTTGTAACTCGTATGCCCCACTTGCTGCCGTTTTCAACGACGAAACAATATGTAGTGCTTGTTTGCAGTCCAGTTGGGCCTCCGCCAGCAGGTGTTTTTGGATAGTTATGTTATTTATCCCGCATACCAAACCGTCTCTTAGGATCTCATTAAGGGTCAACCCAAATTCGCAGGCTTCTGTCAGAAATCTCAACCTTGTTAAGAAACTGGTTACAGACTCCCCCATCTCCTAGATTGCTGAGTAAAACTGGTACCTTCTCAGGATCAGAGGTGGCTTGGGGGTCATAATATTCTTTCACTAGGACTGCCAATTCCTGGAAGGTTTTGGTACCTGTGGCTCCCAGGAAAGTTAAGCTGCACATAACGGCAAATGCCACCTGTGCACACAATCAGAAGAATGACCTGTTGCTTTTTATCTGACACTATGTCATTGACCAGGTCCTTCCATGCGGACGCTATAGTTAAGAAAGCCCAACAACTCTACTTTCTCAAGAGACTAAGGAAATTTGGCATGTCCACTACATCTCAGCAATTTCTACAGATGCACCATAGAAAGAATCATAGAATCCCTATAGTGCAGAAGGAAGCCATTCAGCCCATCAAGTCTGCACCAATCACAACCCACCCAGGCCCTATTCCCATAACCTCTAATATTTACCCTCCTAAACCCCCTGACACCAGGGTTAATTTAGCATGGCCAATCAATCTAACCTACAAATCTTTGGACTGTGGGAGGAAACCAGAGCACCCAGAGGAAACCCACGCAATCACGGGGAGAATGTACAAACTCTACACAGACAGTGACCAGAGGCTAGAATTGAACACAGGTCGCTGGTGCTGTAACCACCCCTGTAAGCATGCTTCCTGGTTGTATCACAGCTTGGTATGGCTCCTGCTCTGCCCAAGACCACAAGAAACCACAAACGGCCATGAATGAAGTCCAGTCCATCACTCAAACCAGCCTCCCATCCATTGACACTGTCTACACTTCCCATTGCCTCGGAAAAGCAGCCAGCATAATCAAGGATCCCACGTACCCCGGACATCCTCTCTTCCACCTTTCTCTGTCGGAAAAAAGATACAATAGTCTGAGATCACATACCAACCTACTCAAAAACAGCTTCTTTCCTATTGCCACCAGACTTTTGAATGGAACTACCTTGCATTAAGTTGATCTTTCTCGACAACTAGCTCTGACTGCAACATTAAATTCTCCACTCTCTCCTTTCCTTCACTATGTATGGTATGCTTTGTCTATATAGTGCACAAGAAACAATACTTTTCACTGTATACTAATGCATGTGACAATAATAAATCAAATCAAATAGCCTTAAAAAAAAAACACATTTGTTCTACATATTGGGCCCACTCTACAGCAGGATCAAAAGAGTCCAGTTTCCCAAACAGAGTCATGATGCCTGACAATGGCTTATCCCCAGTGTGTACCGGCTGTTGGCAAACAATTCCTTTGAGTCATTATTTTTCCTCATCGCCAGTAAAATAAGTCTGCAGAGGCCAGTTTCTCTTTGCAAGCCTTATTATAGTTCATGGAGTGCTACAAGTTCAGTGTTCGCATCCGAAGTGCCAGGAGACCTGACACTCACAGTTATATATACAGAAAAGATTCCTGAAATTGGGCAAGCAATAATGAGCTTAATCAGGGGGTCCATGTTTCAAGAGGCCAACCACAATGGCCTCATTGAAGTCATTACAGAACCTCTGAGAAATGTGCTTATTATGTTGAGAGTTTAACCACCATAAAAGTTATTGTTATTGTGCAATAGGTACAAACATACAAAACCACATTGATACAAATAGTTTCTATTGCTTACCCGTATACATTTATTAAAATGAAAGTACTCTCATTCAATAAAGTACTTAAGTCTTATCTTCTTTCTGACGGTTTAATTGGAGGAGTGATGCTGCTTATTCTCCTCACAAGTTAGTCCAATATTCAGAGCATGTCTGGAGAGCTGGATTCTTATATCAGACACACTCACACCTGACACATTCTCACTCATATCTCTCTCTTACACACACACACATACACAATTAAACTCCCACCTCTATCTCTCAAAGAAGCACACATTCCCACCTCTATCTTGCGCTCACACACAGAAATACGCTCCCACCTCTCTCATATATACACCCCACCTCTCTCACACACACACATTCACCTCTTTCACACATACTCCCACCTAACTCTCTCACACACTCTTACACACACACACACCTCTCTCTCAAACACATACACATAAAAACAAACAATCCCACCTCTCCCTCTCTCACACCCACACACACCCCAACCTCTCAAACACATGTACATAAAAACAAACACATCCACCTCTCTCCACCATTCTCTTAGGCAGCACATTAAATACTTCCATCACCTTCTGGGTGAAAAAAATGTTTTTCTTGGATCACCTCTAAACCACTTACTCCTCATCCTAAACTTATGCCTTAGACACCTCTGCCATGGGGAAATTTTGTATACCTCTGTCAGATCCTCCCTCAGCCTCCTCTGCTCCAGGAAAGCAAACCCAGTCTATCCAGTCTCTCCTCGTTGCTTAAATGTTCCATCCAGACAACATTCTGTTGCATTTCCTCTGCACCTTCTCCAGTGCAATCAGGTCCTTCCAATAGTGTGGTGACCAGAACTACACACAATATTCTGTGTCCTAACCAATGTTTTATCAGTCTGTAGCCTCAGACTATCCTCTTCACTGTCGACGACACCAATTTTCATGTCATCTGTAAACTTGCTAATTACACTTTCCATATTCAAACCCAAGTCATTAATTTATAGAACAAACAGCAAAGGTCCCAGCACCAATCCCTTTGGTACACCACTAGTCACAGTCTTCCAATCACAAAAGCAACCTCCATCTTGCCTCCTGTTAACTTGCTAATTTTGGACCCAATTTACCAACTTGCCTGGGATCCTATGGGCTCTAACCTTTTGGACCAACCTTCCACATGGGACCTTGTCAAAGGCTTTACTGAAATCCATGTAAACCACATCAACTGCGCTATCCTTATCAATATATTTAGTTACCTTTTCAAAAAACTCAGTTAGTTAGGCAGGATCTCCCACCAACAAATCTGTGCTGACCGTCCCTGCCTTTCTAAATGTTGATTAATCCTGACTCTCAGAATTTGTTCCAATAATTACCCTATCATTGATATTAGACCAGCTGGCTTGTAATTACCTGGCTTATCTTTACCGCCCTTCTTGAATAAAGATAACACATTAGCCATCCCCCAGTCATCTGGCACTTCACCTGTGGCTAGCAAAGATTTAAATATCTCCATCAGGGCCCCTGCAATCTCCTCCCTTGCCTCCCACAGCAGCCTGGGATACAGCTCATTGGGCTCTGGGGATTTAAGCACCTTTATGCATGCCAAAACATCTAATACACCCTCCTTTTTAATGGTAATGTGCTCTAGAACTTCACACTTAGTCTCACACCTCACTCACACACACACACACAGACATCTCTCTCTGTCAAACACTCCCACCTCTCTCTTTCATATAGCACACTCCCACCCCCCCTCTCTCTCATACACATACATACATTCTCTCATACCTCTCTCTCTCTCACACACCTCTCACACATACACACTCTCATATCTCTCTTACACACACTCACGTCTTTCTCACACACACACCTCTCTCACAAAGATATACAGACTCATTCTTACACCTTTCTCTCACACACACACTCACACCTCTCTCACACACATCCACATCTCTTCTCACTCATACCTCTCTCTCACAAAGATATAGCCACTCACATGTCTCTCAAACACACCATTCATATATCTCCCACACCTCTCTCACACACCTACACACACACATACTCACACCTCTCTCTCACACACATGGAGCCCGATTTTACCATTGCGTCACGCCTGTTTTCGGGCACAAAAACTTGGTAAAGTTGGGGGTGAGGCCATTAACGCAATCCGTGCCCGCATCCGCACAGATGGCCACTTTACCAAGGCCCGAAATTGGCCGCGATCCGATTCGTGCCCAAAACGGGCGCAACGGCGATTTAAATGCATTTGCATGCATTTAAATTGAATTAATGGACTGCCTGCCCAACTTTACCAGCATTTCCCCCTTTACCATCACATTCGCCCGTCCAGATTCGGCGCAAAACAGACATGCTTGGCAAAGGTCTGTTTCGGGCGTTCCAGCTTCTGAAGAGGTAGGTTCAGTGCTTCCAGCGGCTCTCTGACTCAGATCAGGGGTGGGGATGGGGGAAGGGAGGCGGGCCAGATCATTCTCTGGTGCGGGGGGGGGGGGGGGGGGTGGAGAAGGAGGAGGAAGCGGATCAGATGTATCTCTGGTTTGGGGGGGGGGGGTGGGGAGGGCTGAGGGAGGCCAACTTCTTGTCTGGTGGGGGTAGGGGGGGGGAGGGAGGCCTGATCATTCTCTGGGGCGGGGGGATGTGGAGGGAGGCCCGATCATTCTCTGGGGGTGGGGGGGGGGGGGGGTGGGAGGCCCGATCATTCTCTGTGGGGGGGGGGTGAGGGAGGCCCGATCATTCTCTGGGGGGGGTGATCATTCTCTGGGGGGGGGGGGGGGGGGCAATCATTCTCTGGAAGGAGGAGGCCCGATCATTGTCTGGTGGTGGGGGGTGGGGATGGGTTGGAGGCCAGATGGGGCTCTGGTTGGGAGGGCTGGGGGAGTCCGCTGCCACTGTGGGCGATCGGTGGGGGGCAGAGGGTCGCGATTGGTCTGGGTAGCGGGGGGGTGGGTGGATAAGGGGGGGACAATTATGTTGTGGGGGTGGGGCGAGGCGATGCCTGTGGGGCCATCGCTCCCGCTTTTCGCTCCCCGGCCGCTTTATCCTTTTTTTTTGCGGCCCGGGAGCAATGTGACAGGGGCGCGTTTTTTTCAAATTTTTTTCTCACTGCGCATGCGCAGTTCGAAGCTCCGATCGGAGCTGGAGTATTTTGGGCACGATAAGCCCCGCCCACAGCATGATTCAGACCCGCGATTATTTTTCCCGGCGTATCGGGGCGCCTGAGAGCAATTTTTCAAGTTGGATCTGAATTGCGCCCGGATTCAGCATTTAGAATGAAAATGGTAAAATCGGGCCCATACACTCACTCCTCTCACAGATTCACACCTCACACGCACATACACACCTCACACACCTCTCTCACACATACACACCTCTCACGCACACGCACATACACACCTCTCTCACACATACACACTGACACCTGTCTCACACACATATAGACACTCACACCCCTCACGCACACACATACCTCTCACACACACTCACCTCTCTCTCACGCAGACATAAACACTACCTCTCATATCCCTCACACACATACAAAGTCACACCTCTCACATATACACACTTACACCTCTCACACACATTCGCACCTTTCTCCCCCTCGCCCCCGCCAGTTAACGGTTTTTTTCTTGTGAACAGACTGCTCTCTCTCTCTCACTGGGGAAGGGCGGGGAGGAGGTAGGTGTCGCGCGCGTCACTATGACTGACCCACAGTACAGGGAGGGGCGCGCGTGCCCTGGAGCAGGTCCCCAGCCCCTCCCCCTCCCCCTCCCCGCCCCTCCCCCAAACGGCGCAGGCGCAGCGGCAGCAAAAGCGAGAGAGAGACAAATAATGGAGTTGGTTGCCGGGGGGAGGGGCGCTGTGCACCTGCGCACACAGAGACAGAGGTCGAGCGGAGCTGAGCGGTTGGCGCCTGCGCGGGCAGTGTGGAAAGTGCCAGAAGGAGGAAGAAGAACAACAACAACGACGACGACGTCGAGTGAGGGCGAGCAGAGTAGAGAGAAGTCGAGTTGGGCAGGGGTTGTGAAGAGTTTGTGTGAATTCGTTTTCCCTCGTCATTTCGTGACTAGCCGCTGGCTGGGTCGCGGTTTGTTTAATTTAATCGGTGTAGTTTGCGGGAGTTAGGCCTCAGGCTTGGGAGCGATGGCGGCGATGGCTAAACGGGCCCGGTGGCAAGAGGAGGAGGCTCTCTCCGCTCATCGAATGCTGTCCCTACACCAGCGCTTCCAGCTGCTGGCCTCGCAACTCAGCCAGGCCGATATGGAGGCGCTGCAGGCTGGCCTACTGGCCGAGGACGAAGACGAGGGCGAGCGGTCAGGTCCAGGCCCGGCTCTCAGCCCAGTCCCCGGACTCCCGCCGGCCCTGAGGATGCTCCTGGAGCTGGAGCGGAGCGGCCGCTGCGACGAGGCTAACCTGAGGGAGCTGCTCCACCTACTGAGGCTGATCCGCCGGCAAGATCTGCTGCCCTGTGTGGGCCCGAGAAGCGGCCCGGCAGGTAGGAGAGAGTGAGAAGGATGGTGAAATACTGCCTAAATACCCCCAATAGACCTTCAGATATTGTCTAAATGCCCTCAATACCCCTTCCAATATTGTCTGAATGCCCCTTCCAATTTTGTCTAAATGCCCTCAGTATCCCAATACACTACATGGCCTCAATCCAAATGTGGGCTGACTACTACATTAAAATGCTCAAATACTGTGAATCGCTGAAATACTGCCTAAGCACCATGAACTGCGCTCAGTCGCCTGCAAGATTCGCTAAAATACTGTCCAAACCCACTCCCCCCTCCCTCATTTGCCTGCCTCCCCTCCAATTTTGCTACACGACTCATCATCTATGTTTCTGCTGTTTAAAGAAAAGGAAATGGCTTGCAGTAAGGTGCTTTAAGCAACATTGAGGAAATAACATGTTTGGTGATTGAGTACTTTGTATGTCTTCACAATAGAGGAAGAGAGCAACATACCAGCAGCAAAAGGTCATCTCAAATAAGTCACACGGAGGAACTTTAACATGGTTTTTAGAAATGATAATGGAACTAGAGACCAATAATCTCCAGGTCCTCTTTGTTCCCCCTCGAGGATGTTGAGAAACAAAGGGAAATTGTGATAGTTTTCCAAATGATTTTGATTTAGGAATTGTGCCTTTCAAAAACTGCAAATGTCACTCCATTCTGACAAGACAGAAGTGGCTGAGGAAGCAGCTAGTGTAGTGTTCCTCAAGTATTGGCTGATTGAAGAGTCTACAAGGATTTGTGATTGGTATGTCATAATGGAGGGATTTAGAATCATAGAATGCTACAGTGCAGAAGGAGATAATTCAGCCCATCGAGTCTGCACTGACCACAATCCCACCCAGGCCCTATCCCCATAACCCCATGCACTTAACGTAGTTAGTCCCCCTGACAGGCAATTTAGCATAGCCAACCCACCTAACCCAGACATCTTTGGACTGTGGGAGGAAGCCAGAGCACCCGGAGGAACCCCACTGGGAGAATGTGCAAATTCCACAGACGGTGACCTAAGCCAGGAATTCAACCCAGATCCCTGGTGCTACTTTGATTTCTGTTTGGCCTGTTCCCTCTTTTTGGGGAGCTGCCCCTTTTACTTTGTCCTGACTTAATCTGAGTTTGTTTATTTGGTTTGACCTAAAAAGAGGGCAGCAGTGTTAACCACTTTGCCACCCGTTTAGTTGAATGTTTTGAGAAGCTGTGTGGTGGACAGCTTCTGTAGATATCCCAATAGCCTTCTTGATAAGGTTCCACTGAATTGACAGAAATGTGGAGATGCACAACAGTATGAGGGATCATGTCAGTATACTGTGGCATGTGAACACAGTGGGATCTGTGCTGTGGCCTCTGGTCTTATAAATATATATCCATATCTTGGATGAAGAAATTACCTGGAAGCAAGGCTGGTGAGCCTATCATTTTCTGTTGTTTTCCATATGGCAACACTGGCCAATCAGTTGATTTGCTGATCACTCGGCGCCTTCTCTGCTGCAGTGTAAATTGTGATTGTTTGCCCATCTGTTTGTGCATTGTGTCCATCTGTTTTCCTTATTTAGTAAAATATGCTTCAGTGGATTGAATACTGAATAGGTTGATATAAAATGACAATAGTAGAAGGCATCGAGAGAGTTTCCAACACTTGAGGAAAGAAAGATAGAAAAAAGCAAACCAATGTTCTAGAAGTTAGCAGAGGGCCTCGTTTCTATGTTAACAATTAATTAGAATTAAGTTTTGGGTCCCCAAAGGCTGCTGGAACAGAAGGTAGGGAATATCGGCTGGGGACAGTCTATAAAATTGTAGCCTGCTCCACCATTCAATAAGGTGGCTGATCTTCCTCAACTTGCCCTGTCCCCATATGGTGTCCAGAAATCTGTCAATCTTTGTTATGGATAGACTCAATGAGCTTTCCTGCTGTCTGGAGTGGAGAATTCCAAAGATTCATAACCTTCCCAAGAAAGCTGTCCTCATCTGAGCCCTAAATGGACAACTGTTCTCTTGAGACTAGTTCTAGACTTTCCAACCAGAGGAAACAGTCTGTGTCTACCCTATCAAGACCTCTTAAGAATTTTTTTTGTTTCAGTGAATTGGTGTTGCATTTTTCTAAACCGTAGAGAACGTGGACCTATTTATTGGGATTGACATCTCCTCATTGACCATCCTCCTGATTTCTCATGAATATCTAGTGAACTTTTACTGCACTTCTTTTGGTGAGGAGACCAAAACTGTGTGCAGTGCTTTGGGTGTAGTCGTAGCACTTATATAACTGCAGCAAGACTTGTTGTTCTTGTACTTCAATCCCTTTACAATAAAGATATTTTTCCCAGTTGCTTCTTGTACTTTGACTCAAATCACAAGTTAAAGTCAAGGACACCAAACTTTCTCTGCTTACCGACATTTACTAATCTTTTCAATTAACATTCTGCTTTTCTCTTCATACCAATTTAGATAATTTCACCCTTTCCCCACATTTTAATCTGTAACTCAGTATTTCCCTTTGCAGCCTCTGTGTTCTCCTCAGTTTGCTTTCCCACCTAACTGTGTATGGTCAGAAAACTTGGATACAATGCATGCTGTCCTCTCGTCTGTTGTTAATATATATTGCAAATAATTGAGGCCACATCTTTGTGGCATTATGCTAGTTAGAGCCTGCCAGCCCAGTTTTCTTGCTCACCAATCCTCAATTACAGCTAATCTGTTCCCCTTCATTGCAAATGTAATTCATGTTCCTCCCACTGGATGATTTATACAATTCTGGAATCTTTAGTGAAACGTTAGATAAGAAAATATGTAGAGGTTGAGAAGGTAATTTCGAAAAGGAAGATCATTTGACAAGTAACAGTAAACATAGATAAGGTGGTGTACATAGACTCAAGGCCCTCGATAAATGTGCTACATGAGAGATTCCTGCGAAGTAGAGCAGATTGAAAGATGATTACAAAATTGAAGAGATTATGGCAAGTTTCCCATGGCTGGCAGAAAGTGGAAAATGGCATCTCATGGCATTTGTGCTAGGACTGCTGCTAGTCAATCCATATCAATGATTTGGACTCTTGAATTGGAAGTTATGGCATCAGTATGTACAGGTCTCAGCAAATTGGATGTGTAGCAGATAAGGTGAGAAACGATCAAAAGACCTGTGGAAAATGAGTTTCTTTTTTGTCCAATGAGTGTAGGTCTGGACTGCACTGCCTAAAAGGGTGGTGTAAGCAGATTCAACAGTAACTTTCAATGGGCAATTGAAACATTTACAGGACTAAAGGGAAAGAGCAATGGACAACTATTTCAAAGGCCCGTTGAGCATCACCTATCCTGTCCCAATTTGTGAACGGGTTTGCAGACTGGCTGGATGAATGGCAAATTCAATTCAAAATGAGCTAGTTCATTTTGAGAGGAAGGATTGCAAGGTAAGAAATGTAAATGGAGAATGAGAGCGCAAAGATCTGTAAATACAGATACTAATCACTAGAAGTAGCAAAACTACAGGCCACAAAAATGCAAAACAAGTAATGGAATTTATTTCTGGAAGAATGGAATATCAAAACATGGCAGGAATGTAAAATTGATACAGCCTTTTGGTTAGAGGGCACTTGGGGCACTATATGCAGATCTGGTCTACATATGGAGGGTCTGAAGCAGGTAGGATGGAATAAGAGCAAGATTGTAGCATGTGAAGAATAAACACTCACATACCTGTTGGATCAAATGGCCTGTTCAGTGCTGTGGGAAAGATGTAAAGGAATTTGATCTTAAATTATGTACGTTTCATGGTCACAGCCAAAAAACCCAACACCTTACAACAGAGGACAGTGTTCTCCTATATTCAATGCATGGTTCTTTGGACTGAGTGGGGAACAAATTTTAATTGATAAGGAAATCTCTTCACTGTGCTCCCTGTTTGCAATCGTGCAACCTTTGACTTGCTGAGAGTCATTCCATGGTGGTCTGCCACTTTTTTATTTTCTTCAGGCTTTATTTAGAAAAGGAAAATACTGAGAGCTGCAACAGGGCTGTATTTTCATCGATTAATTCCACTGTCTGTTTTCCTATTATTTCTCTCAATTCTCAGAATTAATATGTATTAATAATTGGATCTTCTCACCCCCTGCCACCACTAAGTGAACTGTGATGGCAAACCTATTGGTCTGGTATTCCCTCCTATACTGATTTTATTGTAACACAGCCATGTTATGAAGCTGCAAAATTTATTTGGTAACTACAAGGTTAATCATGTATCAGCTGCTGAGAATTAAAATTATTACTTTTTGCCAATGGGTTTCATTAACAGGTCCATAACTATGTATTTTCATTTTCTCCATGCTCTTCCAGTATCTCCTGAGAGGTGCAGTTCTGGAGGTCCTGTGTCAAGAGTCGGAGAGCAGGTGGAAAGCTGTTTGAATACTGAGCGTGCTGACGCAACACAGACTGAATGGCGATCTGGTAATCTTCAGTCTTGTCTTCTGCCTATTCTGTCAACAAATTCCATTTTCATATTAGCTGACATACCACAGCGTGCACTTCTGACACTGTTCTGGTATCAAGCCAAGAGGTAGGAAAAATAGAATGTGAAAGTTGAAGAGGTGTTTGTGAGAGATTTTTGAAAGACACTTGAAGGTAGAGACTGAGTGGTCAGGAATGATTGAGCAGTGAAAATGGGGAGTGAGTTGATTGCCAAGGAGGGATGGGTATCTGTGGGACATGAGATTGGAGGGGTGGCCAAGATAATAGAGGATTTTGATGCTATAAGACCATAAGACATAGGAGCAGAATTAGGCCACTCAGCCCATTGAGTCTGCTCCTTTCTCATCCCCATTCTCCTGTCATTTCCCCATAACCCCTGATCCCTCTTAATAATCAAGAACCTATCTATCTCTGTCTTAAAGACGCTCAATGACCTGGTCTCCACAGCCTTCTGCGGCAGAGTTCTACAGATTCAGCACACTCTGGCTGAAGAAATTTCATGTGGAGATGCCGGCGTTGGACTGGGGTAAACACAGTAAGAAGTTTAACAACACCAGGTTAAAATCCAACAGGTTTATTTGGTAGCATTTGCTAGTGGCATTTGCTACCAAATAAACCTGTTGGACTTTAACCTGGTGTTGTTAAACTTCTTACTGTGAAGAAATTTCTCTATCTGTTTTAAAGGATCGTCCCTTTAGTCTGAGGCTGTGCCTTCTGGTTCTGGCTTTTCCTACTAGTGGAAACATCCTCATCCAGGCCTCGTAGCATCCTGTAAGTTTCAATAAGATCCCCCCTCATCCTTCTAAATTCCAATGAGTACAGACCTAGAGTCCTCAATCATTCCTAACATGACAAACTCTTCATTCCAGGGACCATTCTTGTGAACCTCCTTTGGACCCTTTCCAAGGCCAGCACATCCTCCTTTAGATACGGGGCCCAAAACTGCTCACAATGGGATCTGACCAGAGCCTTATACAGCCTCAGAACTACATCCCTGCTCTTGTATTCTGGCCTTCTCGACATGAATGCTAACATTGCGTTTGCCTTCCTAACTGCCGACTGAACCTGCACATTAATTTTAAGAGAATCTTGAACCAGGACTCCCAAGTCTCTGTGCTTCTAATTTCCTAAGCATTTCTCCATTTAGAAAATAGTCTATGCCTCCTTTCTTCTTTCCAAAGTGCATAATCTCTCACTTTTTCATATTGTTTTCTATCTGCCACTTCTTTGCACACTTTCCTGGCCTGTCCAAGTCCTTCTGTAGCCCCCCTGTGTCCTTAGTACTATCTGTTCCTCTCCATATCTTTGTTTCATCTGCAAACTTGGCAACAGTGCCTTCAGTTCCTTCCTCCAAATCGTTAATGTATATTGTGAAAAGTTGTGACCCCAGCACTGACCCCTGAGGCACACCCCTAGTCACCGGCTGCCATCCTGAAAAAGACCCCTTTATCCCCACTCTCTGCCTTCTGCCAGTCAGCCAATCCTCTATCCATGCCAGGATCTTATCCTTAACACATGGGCTCTTAACTTATTTAACAGTCTCCTATGTGGCACCTTGTCAAAGGCCTTCTGGAAATCTAAATAAATCACGTCCACTCGTTCTCCTTTATCTAACTTCCTTGTTACCTCCTCAAAGAGCTCTTAACAGACTTGTCAGACGTGACCTCCCCTTGACAAAGCCATGCTGACTCAGTCCTATTTAATCATGCACTTCCAAGTACTCCACGATCTCATCTTTAATAATGGACTCCAAAATCTTGCCAATGACCGAAGTCAGGCTAACCAGCCTATAATTTCCCATTTGTTGCCTCCCTTCCTTAAACAGCGGTGTTACATTAGCTACTTTCTGGTCCTCTGGCACCCTCCCTGCCTCCAGTGTTTGCTGAAAGATCACCACCAATACCTCCACAATTTCCTCAGCTATCTCTTTTAAAACCCTGGGGTGTAGTCCATCCAGTCCAAGTCATTTATCCACCTTCAGACCTTTGTTTCCCCAGAACCTTCTCCTTAGTGATGGCCACTACACTCACCTGTGCCCCCGATTCTCCTGGAGCACTGGTATCCCACTGGTATCTTCCACCGTGAAGACTGATGGAAAGTAACTATTCAGTTCCTCTGCCATTTCTTTGTTTCCTATTATTACTTCTCCAGCCTCATTTTCCAGTGGTCCAATGTCTATTTTTGCCTCTCTTACCTTTTATATATTGAAAAAACTCTTCCTACCTTTTATATTACTAGCTAGCTTACACTCATATTTCATCTTCTCCCCCCTTATTACTTTTTTAGTTGTCCTCTGCTCGATTTTAAAGGCTTCCCAATCCTCTGGCTTCCCACTAATCCTTGCCACTTTGTATGCTTTTTCTTTTGCTTTTATGCTGTCCTTGACTTCCCTCATAGAAATCATGGAAGAAATCATAGAAACCCTACAGTGCAGAAGGAGGCCATTCGGCCCATCGAGTCTGCACCGACCACAATCCCACCCAGGCCCTACCCCCACATATTTACCCGCTAATCCCTCTAACCTATGCATCCCTGGACTCTAAGGGGCAATTTTTAACCTGGCCAATCAACCTAACCCGCACATCTTTGGACTGTGGGAGGAAACCGGAGCACCCGGAGGAAACCCACGCAGACACGAGGAGAATGTGCAAACTCCACACAGACAGTGACCCGAGCCGGGAATCGAACCCGGGACCCTGGAGCTGTGAAGCAGCAGTGCTAACCACTGTGCTACCGTGCCGCTCATGAACCATGGATGCCTCGTCTTCCCCTTAGCATGTTTCCTCCTCCTTGGGATGAATTTCTGTGCCTCCTGAATAACCCCCAAAAACTCCTGCCATTGCTGTTCCACTGTCTTCCCTCTAGGTTCCCTTTCCAATCAACTCTGGCCGGTTCCTCCCTCGTCTTTGTAGTTACCTTTTATATAATTGTAATACCGTTACATCTGATTCCAGCATCTCCCCCTCAAACTGCAGGGTAAATTCTATCATACTGTGGTCACCGCTCCCTAAGGGTTCCTTCACCTTAAGTTCCCTTATCAAGTCTGACTCATTACACATCACCAAATCCAGAATTGCCTGTTCGCTAGTAGGTTCTATCACAAGCTGCTCCAAAAAACTATCTCTTAGACATTCCACAAATTCCTTTTCTTGGGATCCACTACCTACCTGATTTTTCCAGTCCATCTGCATATTGAAGCCCCCATGATTATTGTACTATTGCCTTTTTTTTATGCCTTCTCTATCTCCAGATTTATTTTTCTCCCCTCATCCTGACTACTGGTAGGGGGCCTGCACATAACTCCCATCAGAGTCTTTTTACCTTTGTGATTCCTCAACTCTACCCGTAGAGGTTCTATACCTTCTGATCCTATATTGCTTCTTGCTACCGATTTAACTTCATTTCTTTCTAACAATGCAACCCCACCCCCTTTGCCCATCTGCCTGCCCTTTCGATAGGACTCATATCCTTGCATATTTAGATCCCTGTTCTGATCCCCTTAGTCCTGATGCTGAAGATGTATGGATAAAATTAGTATCAAGGGCAAGTAATCCAGGGGCCCAGGTTGATGATCTGGGAGTATGGTATCTGGTGGAATTTGAAATCAGTTAATGAATCTAGGATTAAAAAGCTAGTCTCGGTGATAGTGACCATGAAATGATTATCATAAAAGACCTACCATGTTCTATAATGCCGTCCTTACCTGGTCTAACCTACATATGACTTCTGATCAACAATGTGGTTGACTTTTAAATGCCCTCTGAAATGGCTGAGCGAGACACTCAGTTGTATCAAACCGCTAAAAAGTCAATGAAAAGGAATGCAACTGGATGGAAACGACAGCAGCAGACTTAGCCCTGTCAACCTAACGAAGTCCACTTGACTGACATCTGAGGGCCTGTGCCAAAATTGGGAGAGCTGTCTCAGATGAGTCAAGCAACCACCTGACATTGTCTGTAAAGTTTGATTCCATGAATATGACTATGTCCCAGGCAGCATCCCTGGGTACGTCTTGTCTGTCTAACATGACAAGAGGTGGAAGCATCGTGCTACATATTTGAGCAAGTTACCCTGGGAGCTCTGAACATCTACTCTGGACCTCATGAAGTCTCATGGCATCAGTGCAAATATGGGCAAGAGCACCTCCTGATTACCACTTACCAGGCCCTTGGCTGATGAATCAGTACTTCTTACAGGTGGTCTTCAACATGGAGAAGCACTGAGGGTTACAAGGGCGATGTCCTTTCTTTGGGGACTTTAATGTCCCCCATGACTGACTGACTAAGCTGGCCAAGAGCATAGCTGCCAAACTGGGTCTTCAGGTGGTGTGGGAACCAACAAAGGAAAAACCTGCTTGACCTCATCCTCACCAAGCCACCAGTTACAGCTGCATCTGTCCATGACAATATCAGTAGGAATGACCCCTGCACAGTCCTTGTGGAGACAAAGTCCCATCTTCGCAAATCTTGTGTGGCACTACCACTATGCTAAATGGCATAGATTTCAAACAAATCTAGCAACTCTGGACTGGACGTCCATGAGGCGCTGTGGGCCAACAACAGCAGCAGAGTTGTACTCCACCTCAATCTGTAACTTCATGGCCTGGCGTATTCCTCAATCCACCATTACCACATAGCCAGGGAATCAACACTTGTCAATGAAGAGTGCAGGAGGACATGCCAGGAGCAACATAAGTATACATTAAAATGAGGAGTCTGTCTTGGACAACTACATGCTAACATGCCAAATAGCAAAAGTAACATGACAGAGCTAAGTGATCCAACAACTGATGGATCAGATTCAAGCTCTGCAGTCCTGCTACATCCAGCTGTGAATGGTGGCGGACAATTAAAAACTGACTTGGGGAAGAGGCTCGAGAGATATCCCATCCTCAATGATGGAGGAGCCCAGCACATCAGTGCAAAAGATAAGGTTGAAGCAATGGCAACAAGCTTCGCCAGAAGTGCCAAGCGGATGATCCATCTCCGCTTTCCTTGGAGGTCCCTAGCATCACAGATGTCCGTCATCAGTCAATTCAATTCACTCCATGTGATAGCAAGAAAGTGCTAAGGCACTGGATACTGCAAAGGCTATGGGCCCTGACAATATTCTGGCAATAGTACTGAAGACTTGTGCTCCGGAACTTGCTGTGCCCCTAACCAATCTGTTCCAGTACAACTGCAACACTGGCATCTACCCAACAATTTGGGAAGCTGCCCAGGTTCGTCCTGTATAAAACAAAGGACAAGCCCAGCCAATTACCACCCCATCAGTCTATTCTCAATCAGTAAAGTGATGGAAGGGGCATCATTAATGCTATCAGCCAGCAATTAGTTAGCAACCTGTTCACAGATGCTCAATTTGGCTTCAGCCAGGGTCACTCAACTCCTGACCTCATTACAGCCTTGGTTCAAACATGGACAAAGTTGCTGAATGTCTGAGGTGAGAGTGACTGCCCTTGACTCCAGGCAACATTTAACCGAGTGTGGCCTCAAGGACCCGTAGCGGGGGTGGGGGGTCTCCACTGGTTGGAGTCATACCTGGCACGAAGGAACATGGTTGTGGTTGTTGGTCTATTATCCCAGTTGCAGGACATCACTGCATGAGTTCCATAGGACCAACCACCTTCAGCTGCTTCATCATTGATTTCCCTTCCATCACAAGGTCAGAAGTCGGGATGTTTGCTGATGAATGTTCAACACCATTCATTCGCAACAGCTCGGATGCTACATATGGGCACAGATGTTTTCAATAAGATCTTGGGCATCATTCCAGCTTGTGCTGATAAGTAGCAAGTAACATTTGTGCCAAACAGGTGTCAGCTAATGATCATCCCCAACTAGAGAGAATAACATTCCCTGACATTCAATGATGTTACCATCACTGAATTCCCCACTATTTACATTCTACGTGTTACCATTGACCAGAAACTGAACTGGACCATCCATATAAATACTGTGGCGACCAGAGAAAGTCAGAGGTTGGAGATTTTGTGACGGGTAACTCACCTCACCACTTGACTCCCAAAGCTTATCCACTGTCTATAAGGCACAAGTGAAGAGTGTGACGGAACACTCTCCACTTGTCTGGATGAGTGCAGCTTTATCAACACTGAAGCTTGACACGATCTAGGTCAAAGTAGCCCTGCTTAATTGGCAGCACATTCAGTCCCTCTACCACCGACATAGTGCACATGGATACCACTATCTACAAGATGCACTGACGCAACTCACCAAGGCTCTTTAAACCGCACCTTCCAAACCCACAGCCTCTACCATCTAAAAGGATAAGAGCAGCAGATACTTGGGAGCACTACCACCAAGAGGGTCCCCTCACTTGGAAATATATCGGCTGTTCCCTCACTGTCCCTAGGTCAATCCTCAAACCAAGTCCCTAACAGCACTCTATATCTCCACTACCTGGACTGCAGCAGTTCAAGAAGGTTGCTCACCACCACCTTATCAACGGCAACTAGGGGTGAGCAATAATTGTTGGTCTGTGCAGTAACACCCACACCACAAGAAAGAATGAAATTTTTTTTTAAAGTGCTTTGTCAGATGCTTTCTTTCAATCCATATACAAAACGCCCATTGCATTCCCTTATCAGCCTTCTCATAATTTCATCCAAAAATTAAATTCAATTTATTGAGGACAGAATCAATATATCCTAATTGTTAATCATAAGGAATCTGTTTGCCATTTTGAGCCTATTGTAAATTAACAAGCGCAATGACTTGCATCACTCCTGTGCTTTTGGAAATTTAGGTAAATAGCCTGGGATGCTTTACAATGCTGTCGGGGAAAAAAATGGATCTAGGATTCAAGTTGGAAAGAATGGGCAAAAGCTTGGTAAAAGTGGGCCTTTAAGGCAGTTAAAGAAGAGAACCAGCGGGCTTGGGAAGGAAATTCCAGAGTGAGGGGCTGAGGAAACTGAAGACATATCTGGGGCACTGAGAAGGTAATGTAGATCAGAAGGCAGGTGTGATGGGGGTAAAAACCCTATGGGCAGCAGAAGCTTCAGGAGAATTGTGATGGCCAGGTGAGCATTAGAACAACAGTCTGGAGGTGACAATGGGAATAGTTGACTATTTTGACAGTGCAGAAGCTGTATGATATGGGAGAAGCTGACAGTCCATGATGGGAAGAATATGGAGTGGAAACATCCTGGAAGTCAAACAGGGTATATCATATTTGCTAAAACCTGTGGGAAAGAGGTTTGCAAGAGTAATAAATACTTGCGGTGCAAATAGAGAGTTGATTCTAATAATGCTTCTACAGCAGTTTCCTTAATCAGTTTTACATCCAGCAAGAAGGATACAGGATGAGAAACTGTCCAGGCGATGAAGATTTGGGGAAATTGGTTCACATTTAAAATATAAAGGGAAGTAGAAGTCCCAACCGGTGGCTGCTTAATTCTTGTGATGTTGTATGTTGCAAACACCATGCACGTATATAATATACAAAGCAAGTAACAACACTAGTGGTTAAGACTTCTGGTACTGTATAAACCCAGTCCTGCACTTACTTGCAAATTCCATCCAAGCATTCCACTATTCATACAACATCAAGTATGCTGCAGCTCTCCAGAATTCACTTGAATTTCTCCTCAGTGTTCCAGCTATTTTGAAGCATGAGATTTGGGGTCCAGGGAACTACTCGGAGGGTTATAATCTGGAATGTTCTGCTTGAAAGGATGATGGGTCAGATTTAGTAATAACATTTGATGGAAATGTATAAATATTTGATGAAAAATTAGTTTGGTTATGTCGTAAGAGGAATGGAGTGCACTAAGTGGATAGCTGTTGCAAAGAGCTGCCATTGACAAGATGGGCTGAAATGGCTTCTGTTTTGCAGGACTTTGTCTTTGTATGTATTTGAAAAGCATCGTGGAAAATGAGATTGGATAGCTTCAGTTCAAGCCAGCAGAGATACACGACCAGATAGCTGCCTGTGATTTTTATCTACTTATGTTTGGATTGGAAATTGTACTGAATCCAGTGCTTTCTTTACAGGTGCATCTCTTGGCAAACGACAGAGTACAAACCGCAGGAGAGGTCGAGGCGCTGGTAAGCGGAGGGGACGTAAGGGGCATGTGCTCCGTAACCATGAACAAAGAGAGTCTCCCCATCAACCAAGAGCAACCTGTGGTGAGTGTTTTTCCCTGAGAGTTCATTTTAATTTCTTAAATTATTCCATGGCTGATGTCGATGTATTTATAAGTTCTTAATAAAATTTCTGATGGGGAGCTGCTGGCTCTGCTGAGCACAATCTAGGTAATTGAATATGCAGTGATCAAGTTGATTATATTGGGCACTAAGTGCTACCTCCTTCTAAAAACTGCAAATAACTTTTCAAAATGAAATGGAGTTGCTGTAAAATTGAAAATATGGGGGTAGAATGAATGTGGTAATTTGGTATGATAAAAAGGACCGTCAGGTAAAAGCATCATCAGCAAAGGCACGTCCTGTTAACTGAAATCTTTTCTACCAAATGAATTTTTAAAAGCCTAGTAATTACGAATCCTTCCCTATCCCCAACTCCACCCCTCACCACCCTTTCCAGAGAACTGGTTAATATGAATTGTTTTCAAATAAGTGCCAGATTAAAAACTGGCAGTGGGCAGTGGCATTTCAAGTATTCTTCAAAGAAATCAGTCAATCCAAAATGCAACTTCAATAAATCTGTTTTTTTTGTATTGAGGGGGATGGTACTCTGCAGAAGAAAGCCTCACTGTGCTCCTAGGAGCATTGCCTGTGTTTGAAGTGCATTGCAAAGTTTCAATTCATTATCAAAACTGTGCAATTCCATTTTTATTGGTATTGTGCACAAGTGGGGCCTGAATATTCACGAGGGTCAGTGAGGAGTGACGGTGCAATGAGCTCGTCTCTGTGGGGAATTTTATACTCTTAAAGACTGTCAGCTGAGCTTCTCACAGCTATGTAAATTCCCAATGTTATCATTTCTCATCAAAAAACCACAGACAACTAATCTTGGAAATGGGGTAGGGGGTTGCATGAAGTACTCGAACTGTACTTGTAAGAAATTTTAAACAATGTGTGCATGGGACTGATCTGTAGTAATGTTCCCATGAGAACCCTGAATTGCCTTTTTATTAAAACTTTATTTTTCATTTTGAAAATGTGGGCTGTTCCAAGTTAATATAATCCACGGATCAGAGTTTTGCATGGTATCGATCTTTGAAGAAACAGGAGGTTTGTTTTTTCTGTATCCTACGCAGTTTGTAATGTTCCTCAGTTCACTTCAAGCATTACAGTATGAGATTGCAATCTGTAAACTACTGCAGGATTAAAGCCTGCCCAAGAGAAAAAAGCAAGTGTTGGAACTGAACTGTCTCAGCATGCCTCTGGGTAACTCAACAATCACGATCATACTCAAATGCTCACAGACTGGTCTTCCGATAGTATTGTGTGAATAATCCCATACTAATCCTCTCGGTCCAATGCTGCTTAAAATAAGTATGCAGTCTTTTGAGTGATATGCTTATACTTGACGTGTTTGCTCATGTGACCTATATCTAGCTCATATATATCTTTACGCCCATTGGTGGGTGGGTGCTTGACTCCTCTGTTCAAAGTTCAGCCACTTACAGACAGCATCTTGGGCATGTCACTAGCTTTCCTTGGTGGGTAAGTGCATAAATTAATGCCTGTTTTTGTAGCACAGAGCTAGGCAGTGAAAAAAGGCCCGCCTTCTGTTCCTGGCCTGTTTTAGAAATGGGATTTGTGTGGATATCATCCAGAATCGGGCTCAACTATAATACCCTTCATTCAGAGCTCACCGACCAATAGAAATGTCAAGCCTTTCCATTTCTTGTCCGACTCATTGTCCCGGAGCATTTCCAGACAGATCTGCTGTAGGCCATTATTAAGGCCGTTTTGTGAGATTATTTGCTAAAGGATACTCAATAGAATTTTGGAAGATGCAGTTCCTCGACTGGAGTGTTCAATTTCCTGAATAACATTCTCTTCAATTCTGTTCCTGGCTGCACTAAAATTTAATCCTCCTCAATTTTTATTATAACATCCCTGATCAATATGTTCTAAGAAGTGACACTATAGTGGTCAGTCCATATGTTCTCGTCTCCCACTTTTGTTTCCCCACCTCATCCTCACCAAAAAAGGAGCCAATATTAAGGGTGGGACTGTTGAAGTGACCAGCAGCGACAGATTTCAGATCTACCAACCTGCGTGGGAGTTGACCATACACAATCGTACATTGTACTTTAGGGACCAGAGCACATCTTATTTACATTCTCAAAGTTACAATTGTACTGACAACTGTTAAAGCTGCAAATCTTTTAACCTCCATGCCAGTGTGAGCGAGGCTTGCCCCTTGAACCTTTCCATTACTCATTCAAACTAGCAACTTTTCACCAGTCTGTGAGCATGTTGTAATAATCAATACAGTCCAAAGAGCTTCAGCATATGTTTCTGAATGAACTGGGATTGTTGCAATATATTGATCTTGAGTTTAACTGTAGTGTTACAGCACTCTGTCACTGCTGGTGAATTGAGGATTGTAACTCTACGGTAAGGCACCCTGGCAATTTACATATCTACTTGAACAATGCAGGAGCCCTTCCTCGGAGTTTGATTACTTGCATTTTCACACTTGAGTGTTAAATAAATGATGAGGAATTTTGTGGAACAAAACATTGCTTTTCAAAAGTCTGGTGAAATATGTTGATCCTGTTTGTGTCCATGTTGCCTACGTGACAGCAATCCTATCCTCTGAGCGATCCGCAAGATATCTGTTCTAAAGAAGAGTTTCTCTATGCACACGTTCTTTCAAAAAAACATAGGTTGGCTCTCTTGTACAACAACTTCCTTCATGATGTGACAACAGAAGTTTCTGGTAGGTCCGAGCACAGCATCAACGACAAAAAAGCAGTATGTGATTTTCTTCAAATATTAATCGCAAAAAAAGCCTTAATTCTTTAAAAGCAGTCCAAGGATTCTTGTTATACTATAATATTATAGTACAATCTAGTTGTACGTGCTTTGAAAAGTAGTGTAACTTGTTTTATACTTGAACAACACTTCAGCCTCTGTCGTGAGATGTGTTTTTGAGGATTTTTGTGATCAAACATTTAATTGCAGGTGTACCATTCAAAGGTTGGTGATAAGAGAGAGTCTGTGTCTCTGACAAAGATTCGACTTTAAGGAAATGTTCTGACTCGAGAATAGCAAAAAAGGTAAACCTTTAAACTTGTTGAGGGGGAGCAAACTAAAATACTCAGTGACCATATTATCGAAGGTGACAGCCAGGCTAGACCCTGTAGATGGAACACAGTGTCCTGTTCTCATTAAAAGAACTTTGTGAAGTGTGCCCTCCATGTCTCTCATGAAAGGCCAGAATTACTTAAGACTAAAAAGAGGAGCTGTTGGAATTGATAACGACCCTGAAATCTCCTGTGTACAATCTTGTCATAACAAACAGACGCTGTAAACAATCCTGAGTCCTTACCAAAAAAACAGTATCAGCAACTGGCCTCCACCCAGTCCTGCGTTCCGATTCCACTTGTTAAGAATATGAAGTGACCTTTGTTTACCTGGTTCTTGCATTATCTTGCACTATAAAGTCCTGAACAGCTAGTAAGCGAGCATCTCAACAACTCTCACAACTCCCCCAAATGTGTTGGTGACACGTCCTGAGGGGTGGGGGAAGGTTGGTACGAAGCTATTGATGCTTCTGTTTAACCAGACTAAGGAGATTTTTAACTTCCTTTTGTCTGGTGGGTGTGAATATCCAGGCGGTTACTAAAATTCCTGTGCAAAATGTGGTTACAGCTGGTGAGGTCAGTCAGGTTTCCACCCACTACTGCCCCTTAGAGCTAGATGGTAGACATTTGGAATTGCCTATCCATGGAGTGGAAGCCTGGGCTCTACCTGCTTTCTGCTGTTAGATAAAACTAGTTTCAACACACATCTTTTACTAAAAGAAACACCCAAAAGGATTAACTCCGAAAGAACCTGCATGTTCCTGGAATTTGCATACGACTATTGGTCAAAGGTTATCACTAAAATTTAGCAAGGTTAAAGGGAGTTGGTTTGTGGCAGTCGTGACACTTTTGAGATGCTCTGAGATGGATGCCATTGACTTGAAACTTCATGATTACATTCAGTTATCGGCCTTCTGGGGAGGCAGGGTATTGGGAAAGCCCTGTCCCTCCCTCTGCCCCCACCCAACATATGTGTTGGAAAGTAGTCCTGGACTGAGTTTTCTTGTTACTTTGCATTAGACTTTTAGCATACAAGCTACTACTGTGTTGTGTTGGGAGGGTAATTAACTTCAGGGCCAAATCCATTGAGCATTAAGAATGCAAGGATCTGGACATAGGGAATGTCATCTCATTATCACATGACATCCATAAGAACAGCTAAGGCACTAACTGCCTTTTCTAGCCTTTTTTTACTGGTCCGGGGCATTTCTGTACATTTCTGATTGGAATACCATGTAATGAACCAGTTAGTATTCTCGGACCAAAACCAGATATTAGAATTGGTTTATCTTTTGGTACCTTGAAGGTGAAACCCTGTCCGCCCTTTGATTTGCTATCATTGTCCATACTATTTTCCTGCCACAACACCTGGTCTGATCAAACTGAACTGATGTGATTCCCTTGGACGAAGAGCACTGGTTGCAGTGTTTGTCACATGTTCTGCCACACTTCAGCGAATAGCTGCATGATGGTGGTTGAATGGGTGAAATTTTTTTATTAATATTGGCCAATTGCACAAAAGCAACAGTAGCCTGCTGCTAGTGGTGTGATCATTGTTATCTCCAATATGCAGCACATGTGTCTTGGAGGTACTTCACTGGCATTCCCTGCCACTGTTTGCTCTGAATCTAGTCTGGGTATGTGTTGTGAAGGTGAGACCTGCCTGTCTGTGTTGCCAATTGTATAGTCTGAGCTGTGTATGCGTAACTGTTCTGTTGATGAAGCATATATCAAGTGGCAGAAATGTTTTAAAAGTCAAAACCTGTCTCTCTCAGTTCACAGTTAACACTCTGCAGCAAGATGATAAAGTAGACGCAAAGAAACAGCTGGTGGACTAATTGTCAACCAGCAAAACGCAGGAATTTAAACAAACGGGGGTCCCCTCAGCCTCAAGGAAATCAACTTACATAGGAGTTACACTCAAAGCAATCTGCTCTCCTGTATCTACGTTGTCTTTTGGACTAAGGTGCACATCTTCTCACAATGAAGCTTGAGATTCAGAGCTGGAATGGGGGTATTCTGTATCCCCACAATAACCAAAGGTTGGAAAATGCTGAACAGCGTGTTTGTCAGTGAATTCAACTGGCATATCCGTCTTGAAATGTGTTTGTCAAGAATCCATCATTCTGGGTGCAGTTTCGGTTACCACATGGTTCCCATCCAATAGGGCGAACAACCTTGTGACAGAATTAAAAAGTTACAGCCAATTAATGATGCTGTACATCTCGGGATTACACAAGTACTTTGGAGAAATGCTGGATTAAAAAAAAATTCAGACAAGGCTTTCCTGTCCAGATATGTACCCGCTTCCTAGTCGTAACTCAGCGGGTGTAAGTTCAAATTCCGAAGTGTCCAACTCGTTTGGTTGATCCAGCTGCTTCTATTTTAAGGTCAAAAAGCAAGGCTTGAATTTGTAAAGAAATGACTCTTAATGCTGTTTTATAATCCACTGAGGTTTGATTTAATGTGTCCAGCCCAAATAGTCTAAAGTATGTCTGTGTTGTGGGGGCTCAAAGCTCTGGGCATTACCTGGGAAAGGAGCTGCTATGCTTGGGACACTCATACCCAGGAGGCTGCAGTATATTGATCACCGAGCATTTGATGTAATTAATGTGCTGAAGTGTCATGCCCTTACTGGGAAGTGGGCTGGAAAGAGGTAAAAATCCAGAATGATGTGCTGCACTGCAGACCGATGCTTTCCCAGGTATCTCACTGTGTGCAAGCTTCCCAGCTTTCTGGAACTGAGCTGATACAAAGCACAGCACCTTGAGTGTGCTGTAGAACTAGCCCAACTTGGCTTAGCATGTGTCCCTGTCTCTTTCCTACTCTGTCCTAATGTCTATTGTGCACGCGAGTGCAGAACCTACCTTACTGCTGCTGATTTCTGAAATTTATTCCTTGAGCAAATTAATTTACAACTTCTCTCACAATAGTGAGAGACTTCCCTTCACCACCCCGAATCCCCAACTACAGAAATGGAATTTTACATCAACCATGGAGGTTCTGTTGTAAGACAAGCACGCCTCTTGCTGCTTTTAGTACTGCCGTGCTCTTGACAAAGCTTTGTGAATCTAATTTGTGCGGAAAACTCAGGTTCCTGTGCACGTGTTAAACTATTGGCAGAGATGAGGACTGAGTGGAATCTCTGAACTACCTTCGTATTTGTATGTGGATGCCTGTAAAACTCTCAGCTTTGTTTCTGGCAATTAACTTTCCAATTACTGAAAGCTAGATTAACCAACCGGAGCAAAGTCTTAAAAGTGTAATGCTGTCAATGGTGCTGGGGAATTTCTGACCACTGTTGAGGTTATATAGATCAATACGATTCTTTTGTTATGACTTGTTTCCAATATGTTCTTTGTTTAGAGATTCCACTCTCTTTAAAAATCTGTGCTCCTTTCAGCAGGGCTCCTGAACCCTGACATTGCTTTAGGTACCCACCTATATTTACATTCAGGGTCCTATCTGTCTCCCATTCCCTTGGTTGGTCTGTATAATGGCTATTGTATTGGGATGTGTTCGTATTTTATTTTGAAGAGCAACTTTGTTTTTGAAAACTGGTCGTTATACGCTGTATCCTTATCCTTCATGTAAAAACAGTTCCCATCGAATTACGGCACTTGAGTGTTCACTCAAAGGGTTCAATTGCAATTCTGGCTCTATTTATTACTGATGATTTGGTGGAGGGGGTTAGTATAACTTCCAGATGCCAGCGGGCCATGAAATCTTACAAGGCAGCAATGTACCCCAAGAGTCCAGAGTTGGGTGCTGAAATCCTTTTTCATAGTAACCAGATATTGTTCATCAAAATGTCAAACTGAATCTGCTTTGTAAATGGAGACCACTCCTATCTTGTTGATTTGTTACACAACTTGTCAATAGTAAATTTGATGTGGTAAATGTCACGTGCTGAATCCGCTTTCTCCTTGATGGGAGGGGGTCAGAGATGTGTTTATACAAGTTGCTGCTTCCACAGGTGTCCGTCCATGAGGGGAAAGTGATGTAAAGAAAATTCATGATGGTGCTCAGCGTATGTAAAATCCTTTAATCACCTGCATTTCTTCACTAGATGGTATTAACTGACTTGCTCGTCTTGTTCTTCACTGTTAAGAGAAAGGAGAGTGAGAGAAACAGGAGCCTCTGTGTACAGCTGCGACTAAAAGTATTGGTATTAGGAGCATAACAACAAACTACACCCGATATTTGGCTGTGAATTCAGTTGTAGCTAGCAACAGCAAACCACGCTGTCCTGAGATAAAATCTTAACGAAATCCTGGCACAAACATTAGTGACTTCTCTCTGTAAAAGTTGAATATTGTACAGGTATTTGAAAGGGGACTTCTAATTTACTAAAATCTAAATCTGCAATAAAGGCACAGTTTCTCTCAGCTACAGAATTCTTTCCTCCTCCCTTCTCTCTATTCTTTGTCCCCAAAATTTCCAGCCATTTTGTAGAGACTATGCTGCAGCCTCTGGGTGGATCTGATAAGTAATTCTCCAGTTCAACCAGGCATAGAAAGTTAATGTTCCACATTCCATATGATTTCTCTAAGCCAGTGCGAGGAAACTCATTGCAACTGATCCAACATTAAAGCATACTTTGATTTCAGCAAAGTTATAGTATAGCTTCCAAAAAGTTCTGGTTCCAGTGGCTTTCATTTAGAGTTTTAAATTCTGAACCATTCTGTAACTTTAATATGCTCTCGATGTTGAAGCTTCTGTTATGTTTCCTTGGGTTAAACGGGAAAACTTGTAGTGTAGCCAATCTAGGCAGTATCCAATTTCAAAATGAAAATATTTGACCACAACATTAGATTCCACTTCCACTTCTTGCTCATAATAAACAACATAGTCCATTGGAGGTCAGGCTGTTGAAATGCTGACCATGTAACCAGGCTGGTGACTTGCATTTACAGTACAGACTAGCCAATGTGAGAATGCACAATTTAAAACCCTTTCACGGAAGGAAGAAGTGTGTTTGTCTCTTCCAATTCTCTTAAATTGTCCTCTTTGTTCAGTGTTCAGCCACTTTGACATGACAGTCAGTCAGTTGCATGTCAGGCATTGTAACTAAGCGACATACACTTGGTGCAGTGCAGAGCAATGGAAAGTGGTATTTCCTCTTTGCTGGTTACTTTGTTTAAACTTCGAGATGTCCTTGTAGTGGTTCAGCCACAGCATGTTCCTGTGACATCAACACTCGGAGCAGCATTCATGTGTTGTAGCAACATTTGCTCTAAAGAGGTGGCATCCCTTATCTGTTGTAAAAGTAATTGAAACAGAGGAGAAATTTCATTTCTCCATCTTTGTCTCCCTCCATCTCCCTCTGCCTGTGTCTCATTCTGTTGCACTCTGCCTTTCACACTCTCTGTACATATCTCAGTCCTCTGTACTCAACAACACCCATCCACCTTCCAGTGGAGTATTTGTGCCATCAACTGGTAGACATCTGTAAATGCAAGTCATGGCTTATTCTGATCTAAAGGCCTGTGCTTTTAAAATAGAGTTGACACTGCCAATAGCAATCCTCTGACTTTATAATTTGCAAGTATATTAGTTTGACCCTGTTAATCAGCCTGACTAAGGTTGCCCATTTCAGATGTATGCTCTGTAACTTGGTGTAAAGTAGCCCAGCCAAAGAGTGTTTAAATATTGTAGTATTAGAAATATTCCTTTTGGAATTACCAAGACCACCTGCATCCTGTTAACTTTCTGTCAACTCTTTAAAATGGAAATGTCCTAATTCTGTGAGAATCCAGTTAACTGAGACCAATTCTGCCACACTGGCTGGAACCTAATGTTTTGGTGCTGAACAGCAGGTTTGTTATAGGCATTGAAAGGGTGTTAGTGTAAACGACAGCTGGCTCTGCTCATTGCATGACAATCTTATTTACTTCAGTGGGTGGGGGTGGGTAGAGTTGCCATCTTCTTGTGAATCACAGTTGAAAGGATACAGTTACCAGGAACTGTGTGTCCAGTATTTAAAGAACTGGTTGAAATGTGAGTGACATTGTGAAAGAATCCAGATCATGTCCTTCTGAGTGGTGGTTCCCATTCTCATCCCCTTTTTAAAGTTTATCCCTTCCATGCAAGGCAGGATTTGCCTGTTTGGTTGCTGACGGCAAAGGGTTCCTGATGATTGGCTCCTTTCAGCATACAGACTCATTAACAGTGACTGAAAAGTGGTGTTTGTGGCTGGAGTGCTAATGCAGAATGTTTGGTGTTTTCTTTCCTAATGCAGACATAAGGCTACGCGTGCGAGCTGTATATTCTGATCAGAATACTGTGCTCCGAGGGAATGTAGTCTCTGTGAAACAGGACCCACTGGATCGCTGTTTTGACCTCTTTGGGCAGGCAAACACCATCCTGAAAAGCCGGGACTTGGGATCCATCATCTGTGACATTAAATTCTCCGAGCTCTCCTACCTGGATGCTTTCTGGAACGACTACATCAATGGTTCACTGCTGGAGGCGCTGAAAGGTGTATTTATAACAGACTCACTGAAGCAAGCTGTGGGGCAAGAGGCAATCCAGCTGCTAGTCAATGTAGATGAAGATGATTATGAAAAGGGCCGAAGGGTCCTTCTGCAGAATATTTCTCCATGAAAGATTTAGCTGGAACAGAAATAATTGACTCTATTAACTGTTAAGCTAATTAACTTCTTTATATGAAGTAAAATAAAGAGAAGTAATTAGCCCATTATTACAAACTCTCTTTTATTCAGTCCTTTCCTGTAGGTCTGTGTGGATGAAGAGCTTGTGACGTGGTGCCCCTGCATCAGTGCAAATACAAACAGTCAATCAGCATTGGCAGTCCTTTGTAAAGGTGTTTCTGCGTGGTTTATTGCAACAATATTTTCTGTAAATGAGGTAGGAAGTGTAGAGCTTGACCTAAGACTGGCCTTTCTGATTATGAAGTTCACTTTTTTACACATGCCTGCAGCCTGATTGAGTACACAAGGCTGACTCTAATAGGTGAAGACCTATGGCAAAAGCAGCTGCCTGGTTTTAATTGCAGATGCCAAGAGCACGAAGCCAGCTTGTCAGCTGCAGGAAAACAGCGTAATTCCCAATTACATGGGCCATAATTTGCTGAATGTTAGCCTGTGTCCAGTAAGAAAGTTAGTTTTATGTTTTCCCCAGGGTCTGTCGGTGATTCCTGTTTTTTGGAATTCTGTGGTTCCTGGGTTTAACACCAATGAGGTAAATCAAAAGCTGCAGGCATTAACTCGGGACCTCATTTCTGGCCCCCTCATACCACTTGACATTTGCTTGCATCTTTGGGTAAGAGTTCATTAGTGTGTCCACATTTTCATTTTTTTTTTGTCCTTCCACGTTCCCTCCCTTCAACAGAGAAATCAATTGGATAATGTTGGTAAATGGAAATTTATGAAGCCTGAACTGCTGGTTTGATGAACATTGGTTGATTTTGGCGGAGATCAAAAGCCCTCAGACACTGTGAGCTGTGTGCTTCAGTGCCTTTTAATCAGACTCTCAGAGCTAGGAGGGGGATTCTAAAAGGAGGTTTGTGCCATATTAAACCTTTCAATCATCTGTTCAAGAGAAAAACACAAGTAGGATCAAAGTTGCACCCAGCATCCAAGCATGAAAAATTTAATTCTAATGCACTGCTCCTGTTAAATGTGGAGCCATGTAGAAAGAGCTGAGCTGTATCCAAACTAGTGTGTGTTTATTAGGCTTGATTAAGGGGGTTAGGAGTGCAATGATCCTATATTTGCGATGCATCAACACCTTGTCTTCTAACTGTTTTGTGTTCATTCCTCTCTCCTTAGTTTCTATCCTGTCTCTTTACACTCTTGTGCTGTCTTGCTAGTGATCTCTGTCTCCAGACCATACCTGTAGCTGTCAACTTGTCATGGTAATGACAGTAATGCTTTTTAAAGGCAATTAAATATTTTAAAATTTGGAAGTCCAGCTCTGTGATTCTGTTATAAGCTAAATGTGAGACAATTCATACTGCAGTTGGAGAGAAATTATATCATCCCAGAAGGACAGAGAAAGATTGGATTTCTGTAAAATGCTGCCAAACTGAATTCTCAATTGTGGAGTGATGGGGCAAGTACTAGGGTGACTTGTTAGGATCTTGATTTTCTATAGACTTGGTTGAAGATCATGGCCAACGATACCACTGAACATCTACTCAACAGAAGTGTAGACTTCACAAAGAAACTGGGAAACCTTGCTCTTTATGAAATGGAGGGACCTGACCAGAATGATCCTTCACTGGAATGTGGGCTGTGGCCTTTTAAATGTCTTAACTGCTGGCTACATCCTGGTGCTGTGACATCCAATTTTTACTCGGGTAAATGATGAGTTGCCTCCGTTTGGTAACTGGAAAAGAATATACTCTGGATTGGAAATGAAGAGATTGAGACATGTGCCTCCCCTTTCTCTACCTGTTCACAAAATGGTGGAGGCATTCTTCATTCAACCTTACAACTGCAAAATAGTTCACAAAGGGGGAAAACAAAAAGTTTTAATGAAATTAGGTTATTGGTGTTTATTCAAAATAGTACTGCAACTAACTTTTTGTCAAGGAGTTTAGGAAAGGAGTTAAAGATGTAATGTTGGCTCCTCAAAAGTTAATGGCTTCTAATCTCTTGGGACAATGCAAAGGCTGAGAAGAAAGTTGACCAGCAATGAGCAAAAAGCAACCTTGGGTGATTGATGTGAATAAGCAGATGTTTGAGACAGCTATTCACGTAGCAAATCAGTCATAAACTGAGCAGAAGGCCAAAAGTTTATCTTGTTAAGCTGGGTGAGACCCTGTCCTTGACACCATTTGTATATGCAACCTGCAATGCATGTGGGACCTGTCCGTGGCTTATTAGTGGCAGTGGTGGTATGCATACCATTGTTGCTCACTACTTTGGCCATACAGCCCTCTAGTATCAGGTACCAACTACATCTCTGCTCAGGTAGCCAAATTAGAAATGGCTATATACCTTTGAAGGGTTTCCCTGCTCCCCTCCCCTTCCCCTTTTTTCGTCAGTTGATTTTGGGGGAATTTTATTTTTCTTGTAAACTTGTGTGTATAGCTAAACCTTCTGTATATCTGTTGGAATACAGTATAGCTGAAGCACATAAATGTAAAATGTTTTCCTTAGTGAGGGCTATAACCTCTCTTGCAGATGTTTTGAGGCACTTTTTGTAAAGTGTGTGTTCAATAAAAATTTTCACAAAGCTTGTTGTGTTTTCTTGGAGAAAGTTGCGCAGTTAACACTGCACTTCCAAACAGGAGAAATTAGTTTACAAACAAAATTCTCCCTTAACTGTAGCAGGACTCAGAATAGTGCAGCAAATACAGGTCATTGGGTGCACTATTTGTTTTTGAAATGCAGTCTAGTTAGTCTCACTTCTCTGCTCTTTTCCCATATAACAGCAACTTTTCTCCCAAGAACTTATTTAATAAAATTGTCTGTATCCATTATCCTAGTAGGAAGTTTGAATTAAATGAAAAGTGAATAATTGTAAAGATAGTCATGTAAACTACACTGAGTAGGGTGAAACTTGTACTTTAAGCGAAGTAGGAGTCTAACAGTCCAGAGACCTCGATCACAGCAGGTTTGCAGAGTTTCTCCTCTGCCACACACACCCCCTCCCCCTCCCCCTCCCCCTCCCCCTCCCCCTCCCCAAAAGTCAAGTTATTGTGCTAAAGGAAGCAGCTGCTGTCCGGTAGACCAGAAATCCTACTCTAAATTCGACAAACTTGTCTAAAAACAAGCTACATGTCATGTGTGCTAATTGCTGGACTTGGCTCATTGTGTTAACACCAATGAGATGTTGTTTTGGAAAGATGTATTCTCAGAGTAGATTGATTGGGAGGAAGTAGTTGAAGGATATTGTCAATTTTAAACGTTCTTGACTGTTGCTCTTGTGTGTCTTAAAGTTTAATAAACATCTTGTTATTTGAATACTTTACAACACTGACACCTTTCCTCACCAGGTTTCATCCCCTTACTGTTTCCATATTGCAGAAATAAATAAAGAACCAGTATTCTGGTTTTCCTTTGGGGAATTGGGAATGCATTGAACGCCAGTAGAGTTCACAATACTATCAGGCAGTGCATTTGTTGCAAAAAGAAATCTGCACATTTCTTCAAGTGGTTCTTTGCTGAGTCTATCCACTTGATGTTTTGTCCCTGTAACCATTCTAACCCATTTCTTCCACATTTCCACCAAGCCCCTACACAATTAAAGCAAGACCAAACTATTCCTGTACCCATATCCTCTTGCAATGAAAGTTAATATTCTATTAGCCTTCCAAATAGCTTGCTGCAACTGCATCTTGGACTTCTGGATAAGAGCATTCAGGTCCCTTTGTATATCTACATTTCTTAATTTACCATTTAGGAAATGCTCTCCAAATCTGTTCCTCCTACAAAGTGGATTACCTCATATTTTTCCACATTATATTCCATGCGCCATACTCTTGCCCACTCATTAAATCTGTCCAAATTCTTGTGTAGCCACTTTGCATCTTCCTCTCAACACACGTCCCTGCCTAACTTTGTATAACATGCAAACTTGGAAATATTAAATTTTGGCCCCACATCCAAATCAGTAAAACGTATGTGAACAGCTGGAGCCCAAGAATTGATCCTTGTGGTACTTCACTAGCCACAGCCTGCCAATGCAAGAATGGCCCGTTAGCCAATCCTTAATTGATGGGAGTAATTCCATGTGTTTTTATTTTGCCTCTCAACCTCCTCTGGGGGAATTTATCAAACGTCTTCTGAAAATCCAATAGGCCTCGTCCACTGATGCGCCATTTTCAATTTTTATTAGTAACATTTTCCAAAAAACTCCCAAAGTTATCAGCAGGAACATGATTTTCCATTAATAATCCATGCTGACTATGCTCAATCGGATTACGATTGTCCAAGGGTCCATTTATCACATTCTTTTATAATCGATTCCAGCATTTTCCCTGCTGCTGATGCAAGGTCTGGAGTTCTGTTTTCTCTCTCCCCTCCCTTCTTAAGAGTGGGCTGACATTCGCTACCTTCCAATCTTCTGGCACCATTCTAGAATTCAGGATTTGGCCATTTAATTCATAGAATCATATTCATAGAATCCTTACAGTGCAAAAGAAGCCTCTTAATATCCTTCTCACTGCTGACATTCCCACTCAATTTTGTCACCAGCAAAATTGGAAATATTAATTTTGGTTCCTCCATTCAAATCATTGTATATTGTGAACACCAGGGGCCCAAACACTGATCCCTGCGGGACCTCACTAGTCACTGTGTGCCACTTCTAAAAAGACCCATTTATCCTTACTCTGTTCGCTGTCTGCTAACCAATTCTCAATCCATGTCAATATCAATATATTACTCCCCCATCCCATGTGCTTTAATTTTGCACACTAACTTCTTATGTGGGATTTTATCAGAAGCTTCCTGAAAATCCAAATACACCATGTTCACTCGTTCTCCCTCTATTTATTCTATTGGTTACATCCTCAAAAAAAAACTCCAGCTTTTCCTTTTTCCCTTTTATTAATTCAAGTTGTACTTATTTAATCCCATTGATATTTTTCAAATGTCTTGTTACCACATCCAATTAATAAGCACTAGAATTTTCCCTGCTACTGATGTTGAACTAACCTGTCCATAATTCCCTGTTTTCTCCTTCCTTTTTTAATAGTGCTGTTAGATTTGCCTTCCTCCAATCAGTCGGGACAGAATTTTGAAATATGATTTTTTTAAAAATTCATTCATGGAACATGAGTGGTGCTGACTGGCCAGCATTTATTGCCCATCCCTAGTTCAGAGGGCAGTTAAGTGTCAACTGCATTGCTGTGGCTCTGGAGTTGCATCCAGGCCAGACTGGGTAAGGATGGCAGATTTCCTGCTCTAAAGGGGAGATTAGTGAACCAGATGGGTTTTTCCGACCATCGATGGTTTCGTGATCATCGGTAGATTCTTAATTCCAGACTTCGACAACCAATGCATCCACTATTTCCATGACCACCACCTAACTACCTGGGAGTTAGATTATCAGGCCCATGGGATTTATCAGTTTTAATTTCACTAGCACTATTTTTCTAATAATACTAAGACGCTAGATTCCCTAGCATTTCTGGGAAGTTATTTGAGCCTTCCTGAAGACAGAACTAAAGTTTAATTGCTCTTCCATTTCCTTGTTCGCTATTATGAATTATGAGAGACCAACATTTATCTTCACTAATCTTTTTATGTACATTTTGATATTACAGTCCAGTTTCGTGTTACTTGCAAGTTTACTGTCATATACTGTATAGATTGAGGGAGACTCAGGCCCACTCCCATTTAAACAAAGTCAATGTCCCTTAATTACCAAGCCAGGTAACTGCTGTCTGATACTTATATGACATTGTAATTATGGCTGCCCCTAAAGTCTGCAATGTTTCTCCGGTTATAGGTAGATAATATGGCTTCTGATTCATTTAATCTCAATGGTCGGGAATCTTTTTGAAGAGACAAAGGTAACATAATACCTGCTCCCTTATGACTAGTCACAGCCCCTGTGTCAAATTCCATTTTAAGAGATCTGCCATTTACCATCAAGGCTACCTCGATGGCGGCACTTTAATTAGTTGGACTTGGTTTAGGGTAACTGATTCGGCTCTCTTGTCAGGCTCCTTACCCAATTTCTTCAAAGGAGTTAAACTCGTCATTGTGGGGTAATTTTTTTGTACATTCTGTCTTGACAGTTTCACTCTTGTAAGTGACCCTTTATATTGCACCTCAAACAAACAATTCCTACATCAGTGAGCTTCTTGGGAATGTTCTCATCCACACCAAAAGCAAGCTTCTGCTCTCGATGCTGTATTCCTTTTATTGGACTCTAGTAACCACATTCGGGTTGTTCTTCAAAACAGCCGTTTCCTACCACCAGCACTTAACCTTTTTTGGCACATCTTGAAACTCTCACGCTCTGTTCTGCACATTCAGTTGCCTGGCTCAGCTCCACAGCTTTCTCTAGAGAGATTTTGGTCTCGGCCAGTAACTTTTGTATAATTAGGCTGTTTGCATCACACACCAGAAGGTCCCTCAACATTTCTCCAAACTATTCTGCTAATCCTATCAACCTGGTTATGAAGCCTGAGACTGCTTCCCCCCACCCCCCCTCAGCTCTCAGACTGTTGAGTGAAATTTGTACCTCAACATAATGATTGAGGGTAAGGGGTTGAACTGATTCTTAACCAGCTCAACTGTCTGGTTAAAAGACTTGGGGCAAAATTTTTCCAGCACATCCACCTGAGGTTCGTACAATCCCGCTGCGGCCAACGAAGAATGCTGTTCTTCAAGCCTCACCCATCCCCGGAATTGGGGTGGGTGTGCTGGTAAAATTCCAGCCTTGGTGTCTGGAACATCAGGCTGTTTTAAACTTTTCAATAAGCTGCAAGTCTGTGGGTTGCAAACTGAGCAGAATAACCTTCCACTTTTCTTCAGTTGTTAATTCATTTCCTACTACAAAGTAAGGTACTTGCTCAATACAGTGACCCCAGTTTTCTACATTGGGTTTGAAATGTTCTAATTTTCCGAACTCTGTGCCCATATCTTGCTTCTTATTTTCAACACTCCAGTCTCTCCTTCCTCCAGCTGTGCACTGCAATCCGCAAGGACTTGGAAAGTTTTTCCTCATCTCCAGTGTAATAAATAGCAGGTGACTGGATGAGGCTAAAGAATAAAAGGCTTCACTACCAATGAACAAAATAACTACATTTACAACCGGATCAGACAGAATAGCAAGACGACTCTACACTACTCCTTTCTGAATCCAATCTCAACATTCCACAGGGCTATTAGGGAAGGCCCCCCTTAATCTCTTTTTTCCCCCTTTGCTGAATACTGAACTCCCAATCCTCTTGCTATTTTTTCAAGCAAATTTATTGAATTCCTCTATCCTGAATTTCTTTTGTAAGCCTTAGTGAGCCATGTTACACACCACTGCCACTGCATGGGTGGTAGAGGGAGTGAATGTTTGTTGAGCAAGTGGACTGCTTTGTTCTGGATGGTGTTGAGAATCTTGAGAGTTGTTGGAGCCGCACATCGAAGCAATTCCATTACACTCCTGACTGATGTCTTGTAGATGGTGGACAGGGTTTGATGAGTCAGGAGGTGAGTTACTTTCCACAGATTTCTCAGTGTCCAATTTGCCTTGTATGGATTAATATCAGACATGACAGAGTGTGCTTCCATGCTCTTCAACATGGAGTCATGGAAACATAGAAAAACTACAGCACAAACAGGCCCTTCGGCCCACAAGTTGTGCCGAACACATCTCTACCTTCTAGACCTACCTATAACCCTCCATCCTATTAAGCTCCATGTACTCATCCAGGAGTCTCTTAAAAGACCCTATTGAGTTCACCTCCACCACCAATGATGGCAGCCGATTCCACTCGCCCACCACCCTCTGTGTGAAAAACTTACCTCTAACATCTCCCCTGTACCTACCCCCCAGCACCTTAAACCTGTGTCCTCTCGTAGCAGACATTTCCACCCTGGGAAAAAGCCTCTGAGAATCCACCCGATCTATGCCTCTCAACATCTTATACACCTCTATTAGGTCTCCTCTCATCCTTCGTCTCTCCAAGGAGAAAAGACCGAGTTCCCTCAGCCTATCCTCATAAGGCATGCCACTCAATCCAGGCAACATCCTTGTAAATCTCCTCTGCACCCTTTCAATCTTTTCCACATCCTTCCTATAGTGAGGCGACCAGAACTGAGCACAGTACTCTAAGCTGCAAGAGTTCGGAAAATTAGAACATTTCAAACCCAATGTCGAAAACTGGGGTCACTGTATTGAGCAAGTACATTACTTTGTAGTAGGAAATGAATTAACAACTGACGAAAAGTGGAAGGTTATTCTGCTCAGTTTGCAATCCACAGACTTGCAGCTTATAGTGCTGCAGTTTGCAACCCACAGACTTGCAGCTTAAATAAGAAGTGGGGTCTGACGAGGGTCTTATATAGCTGCATCATTATCCCCGGACTCCTAAACTCAATCCCTCGATTGATAAAGGCCAGCACACCATACGCCCTCTTAACCACCTCCTTCACCTGCAGGGCCGATTTTAGAGTCCTATGGACCCGGACCCCAAGGTCCTTCTGATCCTCTACAGTACTAAGAGTCTTTCCCTTTATATTGTACTCCTTCATCCCATTTGACCTACCAAAATGGACCACGACACATTTATCTGGGTTGAAGTCCATCTGCCACTTGTCGGCCCAGTCTTGCATCCTATGTCCCTCCGTAACTTCTGACATCCCTCCAGACTATTCACAACCCCGCCAACCTTCGTGTCGTCGGCAAACTTACCAACCCATCCCTCCGCTTCCTCATCCAGGTCATTTATGAAAATGACAAACAGCAAGGGTCCCAGAACAGATCCCTGGGGCACACCACTGGTGACCGACCTCCATTTAGAAAAAGACCCATCTATACCCACTCTCTGCCTCCTTTGGGCAAGCCAGTTCTGGATCCACCGGGCAGCAGCCCCTTGGATCATGGGGCCATTCACAGGGTCATGGGATCTTTTACATCCATGTGTCAGATATGTACCTTTCTGAAGATTTGGGAGTTAATTCTTAGAATTGCTACAGTGCAGAAGGAGGCCATTCAGCCCATGGAGTCTACATCGACTCTCCAACAAAGAATCTTACCCCAGCCCACCACCACCCTATCATGATAACACTGCACATTTACCATGGCCATTCGACTTAACCTGCACACCTTTGCTTACTAAGGGGCAATTCAGCATAGCTAATCCCCCTAACCAACACATCTTTGGCATTAAAGGACACTGGGTTGTGTGGGAGGAGAGCTGTGAGACTGAACATGTCAATGTAAATAGGGAAAAGCTGGGACACCGGGTTGTGTGAGAGGAGAGCTGTGAGACTGAATGTGTCAATGAGGTCCAATTAACACATGCTTTGAGAGGGTGAGCACGTTGGGGAGCACAGGTGCCAAGACAAGGGAGGGTGTGGGCTTCAACATGTTCCTTCAATGGTCAACCACTGTGGAACTGTCACAGACCTCAGCCCCCCAGACATGTATGTTAATTTTATTTGAACTCTGACCTTTCATCCCTCCCTGGATCGAGGTTACAGCTAAAATGTAAAGGCTGCCTGGCCAATCAGCCCTTCTGCCAATTATGATGGGAGATGGGCAACGTAAAATCCCAGCTAATGGGTGTTTAATTCATTTAAATTTTCTTCATTACTGTTGGGAGAAGCATTCAGACTCATGCATGCTTGCCTGCCAACCAGGGGGTGGGGTGGAGGGTTGTGGGTGTGTGTGTGTGGGGGGGGCTGGGTGTGGGTGTGTGTGTGTGGGGGATGTGTGTGTGGGGTGTGTGTGTGGGTGGGCTGTGTGTGTGGGGTGGGTGTGTGTGGGGTGGGTGTGTGTGGGTGGGGTGTGTGTGGGTGGGGTGTGTGTGGGTGGGGTGTGTGTGGGGGGGTGTGTGTGTGTGTGGGGGTGTGTGTGTGTGTGTGGGGGGTGTGTGTGTGGGGGGGGGGGGTGTGTGTGTGGGGGGGGGGGTGTGTGTGAGGGGTTGGTGTGGGGTGGTGGGGCGGTGGGGGGGGTGGGTTGGGGGGGGTGGGTTGGGGGTGGGTTGGGGGGTGGTGTGGGATGGGGGGTGTGGTGGGGGGGTGGGGGTGTGGGTGGGAGTGTGGTGGGGGGGTGTGGTGGTGGGGTGGGGTGGGGGGGGTGTGGTGGTGGGGTTGGGGGGTGTGGAGTGGGATGGGGGGGTGTGTGGAGTGGGATGGGGGGGTGGGTGGGGTGTGGTGGGGGGTGTGGTGGGGGAGTGGGTGGGGTGTGGGGGTGTGGTGGGGGGGTGTGGGGTGGGGGGGTGGGGTGGGGGGGGTGGGGGAGGTGTGATGGGGGGGTGGGGGTGTGTGGTGGGGGTGGCTGTGGTGGGGGGGGATGTGGCAGGGGTGGTGTGGTGGGGGTGATGGGGGGGGGGGGTGTGGTGGTGGGGGTGAAGGTGGGAAGGTGTCCCTTGAAATGTCTTGCTGGTTGTATATTCCAGAGGGGCTTGACTAGTTAGTTCACAGCTGCTGCAATTATTGTTTCAGAGCAGGAAACTGAATTTTGACCACTGACCACAGAAACATTTGCAGACTGATGGTGCAGTGCGAATGGTCAGGAGATAGGGTCTTTGATGTTCCTCAGGTCATAGCTGTCTTCATCCCAACTTTGTGGACTGTGAAATTGTCCTTTGCAGTAACTTGGCCTGTCTCGGCTGTTCATTAGAAATCACCCCTTCACAAAGCATATCCTCAATGACAGTACATGAACTCTTCTTAGTTTTCCGGAGTCTCTATTAACATGGGTATGACTTTTCAGCTGTTGGATGTGCGCACTCGGAGGACCCAGAAGAGGGCCTCATATGTTGGTTCTACTCCAGAATGTGATTTCACACTGGCTGACCAATGAAGTAAGAGTTTTAACAACACCAGGTTAAAGTCCAACAGGTTTATTTGGTAGCAAATGCCATTAGCTTTCGGAGCGCTGCTCCTTCGTCAGATGGAGTGGATATCTGCTCTCAAACAGGGCATATCCACTCCATCTGACGAAGGAGCCAGCATGAAAGACATGCCAGAAAAGACTCAGCACTGCTGGAGAGAGTGGGCAGCAAGAAGAGGGAGGGTACAGGCTTGCACTACTATTGTTCTACCTCGGGGCGGGGGGGTGGGGGAAGGCACTGTGGAACCTGAGGACCCATGAAAAATAAATTGTGATGGAAAAACTACAAAAAGAGTGTCGAGGCAGCACATTCAAATACAAGGCTCAGTCCCCAGACACCTTTCCTTATAGCCCCGACATTTCATCCTACCCTGGATTGAAGTTGCAGCTAAAATGTAAATGCGTCCGCCAACCGTAAGAATAGATGGGTCACATAAAATTGCATTGAGTTGGCCCCTCAATGAGCTAATTGTCATCTTGATTGCGGCGGGCACACTTCCGACTCCCATTAGCGTCCAGCCATCCAACCGCGCCCCTTAAATGTTGCATGAGTGAGCGATTTCACCTGCTTCCGGATCAGGGGTGTGTCCACCCACCCGAGCAACGTACACTTCTGGCCACCGTTAGAATGCGTGGTTGCTCTACAATAGTTAACAAAGCAGTCGGAAGGAAGTGAGATTGCAAAATTGTGAAGGATTATTTCTTTTGTAATAGTAAAAAGGCAGTGCACAAGCTATTGGGTACTGTTGAGACAGCAGTCAGTTCAGATCTGTCAGAGTAAATCAGCAGAATATTCCACCAAAATATTGGGCCATAACCTCCTGGCTCCCCAACATCAATTCGCTTCAGCAAGTCTGGTGATGTCAGCAAGTCTGATGTCAGAATCAAGACCAAACCACCAGTACTTCCTGGCAGCATCTTCATTTTTGATACACTGGGTGGCCATTATGTAGCTCTGTTACTATTGGACATTGTTCCCGGGGGCGGGGGGCGGGGGGCGGTGGAACAATTACTCAGGACTCCCACAGAATGATCCTGTCTTCAACACTAAGTTCAGCTTTCTTAATGAGGTAGAGTTTCATTTCTTCGGAGGGTCGTCCTTGGAATCCACCGTGTAAGATTGTGTGCCTTATTCTGGATAAGGCTGGATCTTTTTGGGTCGAGGCTTTAATCTGCCTTGCTGACACTGACAAGGTTTCCAAAAACATCAGACCCATCACAACCTCTTCCAATGCTGATAAAGGAGCCGGGCTTGTGGGCAATGGCATTAGCTATCTGGGTTCCAGGGTGCTGTTCCAGAATGTATTCATAAACCACCAATAACAATGCCCAGTGCTGTATCTGAGCAGTCGTAAAGGGGGGAATTGCCTTGTCCTCTTTGAAGAGGCCCAGTAAAGGTTTATCGTTGGTAACTATAAAAAACCATTTGACCATAGACATATTGATGGAACTTTTTCACACCAAGTATGACCGCCAACTCTGCCTTCTCAATTTGAGAATACCGTTGCTCCATACCTGAAAGGGCTGAAAGGGTCCTGGAGACAAATGTGATGGGCTTTTCCTTCCCATCTGTCCAGCGATGTGGCATCGCCGCACCAGTCCCATACAGGGAAGCCTCATCAGTTAAAGTAAATTCTTTCTTAGGGTCAAAATGTAAGTTGGATGACAGTAACTGATGTTTAATTTCAGAAAAAGTCTCTGCCTGCGGATTTTCCCAGGGCCACCTCTAATATTTCGTAGCAGGGCGTGCAAGGGGACCAGCATGGAAACCAAATTCAGGATCCATTTTCCATAATAATTTACTAATTCCATTTCTCCTTCTTCAAGTGAACTCCTGCTCTGGAAAATCTCTAAGTTAGTCAGATGTTCCTGTTCTGAAGCCTCTGTGACCAAGATGTTCTCCATAACTCTTTGGAAGATGGCACACACTAATAAGAACTCAAAGGGCAAACAGATATACTCATAGAGTCCCTTACTTGAGCTGACCACATATTTCCGGGAGGACTCATCCAATTCAAGCTGAAGATAGGCTTGGTTCATGTCCAACTTAGAGAATGCCTTGCCACCTATTAACTTAGCATTCAGAACTTTAAGACGGGGCATGGGGTATCTATCAAGTTTGGAGGCCTGATGCACCATCAGTTTAAGCCCATTGGGCTTAAGAACAGGGACTACAGGCAAGGCCCATTCTGCAAATTTAACCGGCCTTATTATACCCAAACTTTCAAGGTGCCCTACTTCAGTTTCCACCTTCTCCAGCATGGAGTATGGGACTGGTGTGGCTCTGAGGTACCTCGGTGTAACATTGGGGTCAAGGAAGTTAGGTAAAGGAGAACCAGTGGACGTGATTTATTTAGATTTCCAAAAGGCCTTTGAAAAGATGCTGCATAGGAGACTGTTAAATAAGTTAAGAGCCCATGGTGTTAAAGGTAAGATCCTGGCATGGATAGAGGATTGGCTGACTGGCAGAAGGCAGAGAGTGGGGATAAAGGGGTCTTTTTCAGGATGTCAGCCAGTGACTAGTGGTGTGCCTCAGGAGTTGGTGCTGGGACCACAACTTTTCACAATGTAGATTAACGATTTGGAAGAAGGAATTGAAGGCACTGTTGCTAAGTTTGCAGATGATACAAAGATATGTAGAGGGACAGGTAGTATTGAGGAAGCAGGGGGGCTGCAGAAGGACTTTGACAGGTTAGGAGAGTGGGCAAGGAAGTGGCAGATGGAATACGATGTGGAAAAGTGGGAGGCTATGCACTTTGGAAGGAGGAATGGAGGCATAGTCTATTTTCTAAATGAGAAAATGCTTAGGAACTCAGAAGCACAAAGGGACTTGGGAGTCCTGGTTCAAGATTTCTTTAAGGTTAACGTGCAGGTTCAGTTGGCAGTTAGGAAGGCAAATGCAATGTTAGCATTCATGTTGAGAGAGCTAGAATACAAGAGCAGGGATGTACTTCTCAGCTGTATACGGGTCAGGTTAAACCCCATTTGGAGTATTGTGAGTTTTGGGCCCCATATCTAAAGGAGGATGTGCTGACCTTGGAAAGGGTCCAGAGGAGGTTCATATGAAGGATCCCCGGAATGAAGAGCTTGTCGTATGAGGAACGGTTGAGGACTCTGGGTCTGTACTCGGAGTTTAGGAGAATGAGGGGGGATTGTATTGAAACTTACAGGCCTGGATAGAGTGGATGTGGAGAAAATGTTTCCACTTGCAAGAAAAACTAGAAGCAGAGGCCACAACCTCAGGCTAAAGGGATGTTCCTTTAGAATAGAGATGAGGAGAAATTTCTTCAGCCAGAGAGTGGTGAATCTGTGGAACTCTTTGCCGCAAAAGGCCAGGTGGAGGCCAGGTCATTAGAGTCATAGAGTCATAGAAGTTTAGAGCATGGAAACAGGCCCTTCGGCCCAACTTGTCCATGCCACCCTTTTTTTTAAACCCCTAAGCTATTCCCAATTGCCCACATTTGGCCCATATCCCTCTATACCCATCTTACCCATGTAACTGTCTAAACGCTTTTTAAAAGACAAAATTGTATCCACCTCTACTACTACCTCTGGCAGCTTGTTCCAGACACTCACCACCCTCTGTGTGAATAAACTGCGCCTCTGGACCCTTTTGTATCTCTCCCTTCTCAACTTAAGCCCTCTAGTTTTAGACTCCCCTACCTTTGGGAAAATATATTGACTATCTAGATGATCTATGCCCCTCATTATTTTATAGACCTCTATAAGATCATCCCTCAGCCTTCTGTGCTTGAAGACGGGAATGGGTTAACGAACTTTGTAACACTTAAGTATTGAGACCCGAACTCTGTGATTTTGTCAGAAACACTGCAGAGTTCATGTTTTCGTCAGAGTTCAGTGTTTTCATGTCTGTACCAGATAAGAGACACAGCTGTCTCTGCCAATTGTGCTCAGGAATGTGGCTAACTGAGCTAGCAGAATCAGCTAAACAGACTCCATTTTCATGTACCTTTGTTTAACACGGTGAAGCTGACATGTATGCCTTCTGTCTTTGTATAACAATAGATTCATATATATTCATTATATGCTATTCATCTATACTATTTTAAACTGATATAAATTGCTATAATAGGCTCTTATGTTTTTGTTAACCTGTTTGTGCAAACTTATAATCTAAACAACCCACAGGAGTCCACATAAGACAAAACACAGCCTTGACACTGCCACCGTGACACGGACTATGCGAAGGATGGAATAGCTGAGAAAGCAGTAATCATGGGAAGATGAGGACGCAACCAGGGGCGGAAAATTATGTATAAATGTTTAATCTTGACCTGTATTCAGTGAGATGTCTGAGGCCGTGTTAAGCATCGGACCTCTCCCACAATTGTGAAAATAAACACTGTACTTTGACCTACGACTAGTCTCAGAGGTATTTTTACATACAACAACGACCCAGAGAAAAAGGTTCCATTCTATCCAGCTTCTCTTTATAACTCAAACCATCAAGTCCCAGTAGCATCCCAGTAAATCTCTTCTGCACTCTTTCTAGTTTAATAATATCCTTTTTATAATAGGGTGACCAAAACTGTACACAGTATTCCAAGTGTGACTTTACCAATGTCTTGTACAGTTTCAACAAGACGTCGCAACTCCTGTATTCAATGTTCTGACCAATGAAACCAAGCATGCCGAATGCCTTCTTCACCACTCTGTCCACCTGTGACTCCACTTTCAAGAAGTTATGAACCTGAACCCCTAAATCTCTTTGTTCTGTAACTCTCCCCAATGCCCTATCATTAACTGAGTAAGTCCTACCCTGGTTCAATCTACCAAAATGCATCACCTCGCATTTATCTATATTAAACTCCATCTGCCATTCGTCAGCCCACTGGTCCAATTGATCAAGATCCCATTGCAATCCGAGATAACCTTCTTCACTGTCCACTATGCCACCAATCTTGGTGTCATCTGCAAACTTACTAACCATGCCTCCTATATTCTCATCCAAATCATTAATGTAAATGACAAATAACAGTGGACCCAGCACACTGCTGGTCACAGGTCTCCAGTTTGAAAAACAACCCTCTACAACCACCCTCTGGCTTCTGTCATCAAGCCAATTTTGTATCCATTTAGCTACCTGACCCTGGATCCCATTAGATTTCCTCATGCAACAACCTACCATGCAGTACCTTCTCAAAGGCCTTGCTAAAGACAACATCAACTGCACTGCCCTCATCTACCTTCTTGGTTAACCTTTCAAAAAACTCAATCAAATTTGTGAGACATGATTTTCCACTCACAAAGCCATGCTGACTGTCCCTAATCAGTCCTTGCGTCTCTAAATGCCTGTAGATCCTGTCTCTCAAAATACCTTCCAACAACTTGCCCACCACAGATGTGAGGCCCACCGGCCTGTAGTTCCCAGGCTTTTCCCTGCAGCCCTTTTTAAACAAAGGCACATTTGCCACCCTGCAATCTTCAGGCACCTCACCTGTGACTATCGATGATTCAAATATCTCTGCTGGGGACCCGCAATTTCCTCCCTAGCCTCCCACAATATCCTGGGATACACCTCATCAGGTCTTGGGGATTTATCTACTTTGATATGCTTCAAGACTTCCAGCACCTCTTTCTTTGTAATATGTACACTCCTGAAGACATCACTATTTATTTCCCCAAGTTCCCTAACAGTAAATACTGATGAGAAATATTCATTTAGGATCTCACCCATCTCTTGTGGATCCGCACATAGATGACCTTGTTGATCCTTAAGAGGCCCTACTCTCTCCCTAGTTACTCTTTTGCCCTTTATATTTTTGTAGAAGTTCTTTGGATTCTCCTTTGCCTTATCTGCCAAAACAATCTTGGGTCCCCTTTTTGCTCTTTCTCTCTTAACTCTACTTCTACACCCCCTATACTCTTCAAGGGATTCACCTGATCCTAGCTGCCTTCTTCTTCTTGACCAGGGCCTCAATATCCTGAGTCATCCAGGGTTCCTACTTCTACCAGCCTTGCCCTTCACTCTAAGAGGAATGTGCTTACCCTGAACCCTGGTTAACACACTTTTGAAAGCCTCCCACTTACCAGACGTCCCTTTGCCTTCCCACAAACTCCCCCAATTAACTTTTGAAAGTTCCTGCCTGATACCATCAAAATTGGCCTTGCCCCAATTTAGAATTTTAACTTTTGGGCCAGACCTATCATTTTCCATAGCTATCTTAAAACTAATAGAATGATGGTCACTGGTCCCAAAGTGATCCCTCACTAACACTTCTTAAGACAGAGATAGATAGGTTCTTGATTAATAAGGGCATTAGGGGTTATGGGGAAAAGGCAAGAGAACAGGGATGAGAAAAATATCAGCCAAGATTGAATGGCAGAACAGACTTGATGGGCCGAGTGGCCTAATTCTGCTCCTATGTCTTACGGTAGATCTTGGCCTTCTATTGATTCCTTCTATTTTTCCCAGGCCCTCCTGAAAAACTCCAAGGAATCTACTGATAACTTTGTACAGTCCTCTCACATGTAGCCTGAACATCTCCAACCCGTTGAGCCAAATCGGCTGGAGCCAATCTCTCCTCAAGAGGCTTGGTACAACAATGAGTGGGAGATGAACTGATTGTTGCATTTTGGCCACTGTGGTGCCATTTATCTGTAAAGTTTCCCCCAGTGTAAGTGGCTAGTCTGGCCTTTGTAACTTCCAACCTCAGGAGTTGGATGCCTGATTGGAGGTGCTTATAAATCTGCAGCTCCCGTGTCCACCTCCATCTTCAAGGGATGGCCAGTGATTCTAACAGGGCAACTTTTGTTGTGATAATATGATTCAGTTGTATTGTTCCTGTAACTGGAAAAGGGGATAGCTGCATGGCATGCTCAGGTACTGGCCTCAGCTTTCTTCCTAGGCAATACGCATTTTGCCTGTTCCTGAAACTTTGTTGTGGCTGTGTCCTTTGATAGTGCTTCCAAGAATTCATCATCTGGCAACTGCACCTTTCTGAAGTATGTTCTCTAATACTATTAGGGTGTCACTGCCTTTCCTTGACTGTCTGGTGGTGACATTAGGATTCCTGTATCAAAAGGGGCTCCTTAAACCTGATTGACACAAGCACTCTCCATTGAGGACTGATGACATGAGGTCTCTCCCCTTAATTGGAGGACATTGCTGTCTGATGCCCCTTGTTGTTCCTGAGCCCTTAATTCTGCATTCTCAAGTGACAAGGTTATTTAAGTAGCTTTTTTTAGGCCCACATTGGGTTCTGTTGTTAGCGCGAGTGGGTGAACACGACCACTTCGGACTCAGAGTCAAGTTCAACAGCGGTACAGCTTTATTAACGTCGACGGAGGTGCAATCAGGACATACAAACAGCACTGTCCCGAAAGCACTCTGAAAGCCCGCCGCAATGGGCTGCAGTTATACTCGAACTTTGACACGTTGTATGATTCAAATGTTAATGTTTTGTTTACAGTATTTGACTCTGACCATTCTGTTTGATGTTTTAAGTACAGTATCAATGTTTAGGTATGGTCCGATGAGTTTATCAATGGGTGTTTGGCTGATCTCAGGAAGTCTTTTGAGGCTAAGAAGGCTTCCTGATATCACTTGATTAGGTCAGTGGTGCTGATTTGATTAGATGAGTTTCCTTTGGTGCCACCCTGTCTGAGATCTCCGGAGTTTCTTATACAATAGGTGTTTTATCAGGAAGTCTTTCATGTCTAGGAGACCTTTTGTTTGATAAGGGCTCCCTGATATCCTTGGAGCCAATTTAATTAAATGGAAGGTTATGCTAATGTGAGTTCCTGAGTCCCTTTGTCAGCCTTGTTTCTGCATTTTAAAAGACCTGCTTGTCTGTTCACACTTTGTGCCTGGGTGCTGCTTTGTCCTGTTTCATTTATTTGATTTTATTCTAAGAAATATTTAATCTAAGGAATCACAGAAATTTGTGTCCGCTTACAGCTCCCCCCTGCCAGTCGGGAGTGGACTTGTTCCACCTCCCGCAGACTGAATTTTCTTTCCCTTTTTACAAATTTGTGTCCGGTGCTCCCTGCTTCTGCACGCTGCAGTCGTACAGTTTGGGGGAGCCCCGGGAGCTTGTCAAATTACGTCTATGCGAGAGTAATCCTCCCAATTTGTTAACTGTCCGACCACGCCAATTGTCCTAACTAAGTTTTCACGTGATTTTGTTTTCTTCCGCTGGCGGTATGTGCCGCATGTACTCCCCAGGAAAGTGCTAAGATGAGTTGGATGACAACCAGTGTATATGAAATGATTCGGATCCAGGGGTGAATGTTTATGTTTAGACCCCAGTCCTACACCTTCTGTGCCCATGTTTGGCTTTGTAATGCTGTTTCGGTGTCCTGCTCCAAGGTTTTGATATGTGATTGTAGCTGATGGTATAACCGGACGGAGTGTCCCACTTTGAGGCGGAGCTCCCTCAGCACTTCGGCTCGGTGTGGGATGGGAGCCTGTTCTGGCTCTCGGTCGTATTTGAGGTCATCTCTCAGTGGGTCCATGGCATTAAGTGTCAGAGTCTGCCTACCTCGAATGTTGGTGATGTGGGCCTGGCCAATGGTGACTGGTCTGCGAGGGGTGAAACAGAAGTTTGAGTTGGGGATTCGGCATGTTAGTCCATTGTATATAAATGATGTACATGTGTTGGCCACACAGTATCTACCCCGTCCCCCATATCCTGCCCGGGGGAAGTGTGGATCTATGGGTGTAATTTCTAGGGTGCAGTCCTACACTCTGCTGCCTCTCCTTGTCTCAGTGGGTGGGGACAGATGGTGATCTCTCCCCGCTGATTGCACCCTGCGAGAGAGACACTGGACATTACACCATGCCTGGAGATGGCCATGGTTTCAGTTATGTGGTAGCGGAGGGAGGCATTGCCCCTAACAACACCAATGTTTTCAATCCGGAAGATAGGGAATGGCCCCGCGTCCTGTGTGACTGTTGGAACCAACAAAACCATTCCTATCCCGGTGCCCTAACTAACCTCGCAGTCGGGGATCACTGGATACACCCGTGTCGTCACTTTCAGGGTCCGGTCATCCAGCACCCCCTTCTGATCTGCGAGTTGCACTAGCTGGGCGCTGTCGATCCAGTCGGGCACCTCCACCCTGTGTACCTGGTCCAGATTGTGTCATACTTGTGCTACCATCCACGGACCATACGCATGGCATAGCTGCCCCGGTTGTACCGGGCAGTGTCCTCCCTCTCCCTGTCTATGAGACGATTAATGGTCCGGGCGTGCGCTTCTACTACTGCAATCCCATCTAATTGGATGTGGGCACCCGCTTCCCCTAGAAAGGTTTGCTCAGACTGTTGGACTAGTGATCGCCGTAAGATGTTCTTCATCACCCCTTTTAGTTGTTCAATTTTGTTGTTAAGGCCCTGGACGTCAATGGAGTTAACCACTGTGGATCCTGTGTTTAACCCCGTGAATATGTCATTGACAATGTCCCTTTTATTCCTGTATGTGTTTGTGTCTCCCCTGTAATGTGTAGCCCCCATTGAGTCAATGGCCGGTTTTATGGTCTCCCTTCCCAACCTTCGGTACAAGTTTTGTGTCTGCTCCGAGCAATACTCTGGCACCTGAATTCCTGAAATATCAATCAGGACAGGTACGACCTCATGTTTCACATTTTCATATACAATCTCCCCCTCGTTCCACAACACCAGTCCTCCCTCCGGTCCCTTGCTTTGCAAGGGACAGGGTAAGATTTCGGATGTTGTAGTCGTGGGGGCCCGCGTTGGAAGCGGCGCAAAGCATGCATACAGTGAGACTGCGGGAGCCTCAACAACTCTGTAATAGCCGCAAATGTCCATGTCCGGCTTTAAAATGTCCTGTGGTGTTGTAATCAATGGGTTGTCGGGGAGGGCGCAGATGGTCCCGAAAGTGCAGCCGTCTCTGTTCCGAAGGTCCGATCATTGAATGCATGTTTGGAGTCCTTCTAAGGTGCAAGTGAAGCAGATCTCGTTGATACCCGGGTAAATTTGTAGCCATGCATTAAAATAAGTTCTACTGTCCATAGGGTCCGGTTCAGCTAGCACACATAGTGCCTCGGATGTGTTGAAGACTGCCCCGTGGAATCATGGGTAGATGGGGTGTTCTTTGGGTGCAATACCCGTCAGGAAGGTCGCCGTGAGGATCATCCTCTAAGTGGTCCACATGGTCCTGGAGAGGGGGTTGGGGGAGGGTATATAAAACCTGGTGGCCACCAGACGTTAGATTGATATCAAATGACTAACTTAATCTATTTATCTATTCATGTTTATATTCCTATATACATATATACATCCGTGCCACGGTTGGCGCACGACTCCTTTGTGCCAAAAATAAAAGTTGTTATTCCGACCTCTGCTGTCTGGACAAAGATGGTTAGGGGCCAATACGTGGAGTGGTCGGAGCATCCCTGTCTTTACAGTCAGTCTGTCCTGTCTCTTTCCCGTGGTGGTAGGATTTTAATTGTGACCAATGTTTCCAGCGGCCCTTTCCCTTAACATCGACACAGGCACATGTGTCGCTGGTAAGGATAATCTCGTGGGGTCCTATCCATTTTGGTGCAAACCCGGGTCGGTCTGGGGCAACCCGAATTAAAACTTTATCCCCTACTTGTGGGAGGGTGGTGGTGTGACTGACATTTTGATCTCGAGCCTGGTCTCTAATGGCTTGCTGCTCTCTGACTGCGTGGTGCAAATCTCGGAGCTGTAAGTCTAGTTGCTGTACATATCTCTTGATTTTGACCTGAAGGGGTGCCATTTCTTCCCCTCCCACGGCAATGTTTTCTGGGAGTCGCATTGCCCTCCCGGTCATTAGCTCAAATGGGGTGAGCCCTACGGTACGACCTGGGGTGGCCCGTAGGCGCATCAAAAGACAAGGAAGGACATCTACCCACCCCTGACCTGTCTCTGCGATGGATTTGGCTATTGCATTTTTGAGAGTGCGGTTCATCCGCTCTACCACTCCAGCACTTTGAGGGTAGTATGGGATGTGGAATCGCTGTCGGATTCCTAGCGCTTTGCAAGCATGCTTCATCACCTTGCCTGTAAAGTGTGTCCCCTGGTCGGAGTCCAGTTGCAGCGGGACTCCCCACCTTGGTATTATTTCGTATGCTAGGATGCGGGCTACAGTGGTCGCCCCGCAATCCCGAGTTGGAAAGGCTTCTACCCATCGGGTGAACTGGTCTATGAGGACTAGGTGGTACTTCTTCCCGCGGCTGGTGGGTAGGGGGCCGATGAAATCTACTTGGAGGTTTTCCCAAGGTCCCTTTGGTCTGGACGATATCATTTTTAAAGTCTGCCAGAGCCTGATCCTGCTCTCGGCGACTCTCATCCAGGTTTGCACACCAGGACCCATTCTGGTGCTCTGCCTGAAGCCGGGTCCAATAATTCTCGGGCATCTTGGCTCTCACCAGCCATGCTATGTCCCGGTAATGTAGGTTATGACACAGTTGCATTTCCTTAATCTTCTGCCAGAAGATCGTATTACTGTGTCTGGGCTGGAGGGTCAGGAGTTTCTCTAATAATTTCATTGTGTCTCCCGGTGTGAGTGACACATAGATCATTTTAATCTGGGTCTGCCGCCCTCGCCCATCTCTCCCTTGTCCCCTAGGAACGCGTTCGATCTTTAAGGGAGCTGCCATAGCGTCCTGGGGCGGAGGGAGGTCGGTGGTCAACGGGAGGTTCCCCCCTGTCGGACACAGTGAGCCCGTTTCATCCATTAAGCATTCCCAATCGGGACACTCCACACTTGGAAATTCATGTGAGGAGTCGGACAGTGCTGGCAGCACGGGGTTAGCAGCCATCACAGCGGCGCGCTTTCGCTGTGCGGACTGTTCTTGCTTGTCCTGAACATATTTATGAACTCGCCCTGCTAGAGTGATGTGGGATTTTAATATCAGGATCCAAACCTTATCATCTTTATTCCTCTTTTCTTTCGCCCACCATTCCCGTTGGTTTTCAAGTGGGTCTTGGGGTTTCCACCCTGCTTTGATCAGGCTTTTAATTAGTGTCTTATTTTTGTCTGTTAGATAGCGGGTGAGGGACCCTTCTGGTCCCCATTCGAAGGTGGTATCATTGCTATCCATGTCGGGTCTCTTAACTAGGACCAGTGGTATACTAATCCTGGCTTGGTGCTTCTCACGGATACTTGTGTGGGTATCTCTGAGGTTACTGGTTTGGTGTTCCCACTGTCAGTGTGTTTAAACTTTCATCAGCAACACGCAGAGCCCGTCCTGCGTGTAGTGGGGAGATTACCGCGCACAGAGGCAGGTGAGCTCTGACCACGACTACAGGGGCCGGGCCACCCTTTCCTTGCCAACTCCTATCGCTAAGTCAATCCTCAGAGGCTCGCCGTTTTCCCTATCTCCTCGGGATCACCCTGACCTGGGTGCAGACAGGCGTGGAATTGACCGCAGATAGGAGTTCCCCTGGCTTATAGCCATTCTTTTGCGCTACCAGAGGTCTCCTGCTTGTAGTGGTCGAGGCACTCACAGAGGCTCCAGACTTAGTAGCGCCCGGACATGTAGCAGACTCCTCGCGGATTCAGCCCCCAGTGGCCCGAACCTTTCGCGCCTGCAGAGGTCCTACCCGACTTGCAGCGCCCGGACTTGTACCGAACTCCGAGAGCCCGATCACAGTGGCCCAAACCTAGACGTCCTCCCGGCTTCTACTATTCTCAAACTCTGTCCTGTCAGGTACCTATAGGTCAGTTAGTTTATGGTTGGGTTCATCGTCAGGGGTACACGGAATGTAATGGCAACACAATCAATCACAGTTCACGACCCAACTCGCCTGCCCAAAAAGAAACTTAAACGCTACTTTACCGCTGTACAGCTATCGAACGGACTCTGTTCACAGGTTCAGATCACGGCAGCCGTGAAACACCGCTCTGACACTGGGGATGCCCGCGGACTTAAATGAGTAAAGATACTCACCCAGTGCCCAGAGACGATGTTCCAGCGACGGTCATGATCCCGGACGAGCCCCCAATTGTTAGCGCGAGTGGGCGAACACGACCACTTCGGACTCAGAGTCAGGTTCAACAGCGGTACATCTTTATTAACGTCGACGGAGGTGCAATCAGGACATACAAACAGCACTGTCCCGAAAGCACTCTGAAGGCCTGCCGCAATGGCCTACAGTTATACTCGAACTTTGACACGTTGTATGATTCAAATGTTAATGTTTTGTTTACAGTATTTGACTCTGACCATTCTGTTTTGATGTTTTAAGTACAGTATCAATGTTTAAGTATGGTAATCGTTTCTGTCCGATGGGATTATCAATGGGTGTTTGGCTGATCTCAGGAAGTCTTTTGAGGCTAAGAAGGCTTCCTGATATCACTTGATTAGGTCAGTGGTGCTGATTTGATTAGATGAGTTTCCTTTGGTGCCACCCTGTCTGAGATCTCCGGAGTTTCTTATACAATAGGTGTTTTATCAGGAAGTCTTTCATGTCTAGGAGACCTTCTGTTTGATAAGGGCTCGCTGATATCCTTGGAGCCAATTTAATTAAATGGAAGGTTATGCTAATGTGAGTTCCTGAGTCCCTTTGTCAGCCTTGTTTCTGCATTTTAAAAGACCTGCTTGTCTGTTCACACTTTGTGCCTGGGTGCTGCTTTGTCCTGTTTCATTTATTTGATTTTATTCTAAGAAATATTTAATCTAAGGAATCACAGAAATTTGTGTCCGCTTACACTGTCAATAGGTTGTTTTGGATGGTTCGGTCATTTATGCTACATACTAATCTGCCCTGTAACATTTCAATAAGAGGCAGTCCAAATTTGCAATTTGGAATTTACCAAGAACTTACAGATTCTCCAGGAGTTCTCCCAGCCATGTTGAAGTAACACCTCTGGAGAGCTTTGGGTTGTAGTGGTTTTTTACCAGGTCTATTAGCTCATTAAATGTTTTGGAGTAGGAAGCATCCGGCCAGGTCAGACTTCTTATCATGCTGGAAGTCAGGGCCCTACATGCTGTCAACAATATCACTTTTTGCTTTTTGTCTCCTTCAATGTTGTTAGCACGGAAGAAGTAATGCATGTGCTCAGTATATTGGGTCCAGTCTTCCCCACTGATATCATAGAATAGAATCCCTACGGTACAGGAGGCCATTCGGTCCATCGAGACTGTACCAACCACATCCCACACAGGTCCTATTTCTGTAACCCCCCACATTTACCCTATCTCCCTGACACTAGAGTCAATTTAGCATGGCCAATCAACCTAACCTGCACATCTTTGGATTGTGGGAAGAAACCGCAGCACCCAGAGGAAACCTATGCAGACACGAGGAGAAAGTGCAAACTCCACACAGACAGTGACCCGAGGCCCGAATTGAACCTAGGTGCTTGGATCTGTGAGGCAGCAATGCTAACCACTGTGCCACCGAGTCACCCAAAGAAGCGGAGTTTGCACATTCTCCCTGTGTCTGCGTGGGTTTCCTCCGGGTGCTCCAGTTTCCTCCCACAATCCAAAGATGTGCAGTTCAGGTGTATTGGCTATGTTAAATTGCCCCGGGATGCATAGGTTAGAGGAATTAGTAGGGTAAATATGTGGGGTTACAGGGATAGAGCCTTGGTGGGTTGTTGTCGGTGCAGACTTGATGGGCCGAATGGCCTCCTTCTGCACTGTAGGGATTCGATGGTGTCATAGGACTCAGGTTTCCTGAAAAGAGACATAATGGCTTTCTTCTTTTCGGAGAAGATTCTTGACTTACAGAGTTTGTTCGGAGAGAAAGATGGAGAAAAGAAAATGTTGTCTTCATTGTCAATGTAGTATTTCAGCTGAACGACAATTTCCCATCACCAACACCCTTTATTGTGCATCAAAGGAAAAGGCCGCGACTGCAGCTTATAGTCAGTAGTCTTCACCTCGGGACCTACAACATCAGTCCAGGTAGAGAAACAGGATTTAAAACCCCCGCTGAGCGCTTCTCATTGACTCACCTGATGAAGGGACAGCGCTTCGAAAGCTTGTGATACCAAATAAACCTGTTGGACTTTAACCTGGCATTGTGAGACTCCTTACTGTGCCCACCCCAGTCCAACGCCGGCACCTCCACACCATGCTTCTCATTGGGCAAGCATCCGCTCATTCAATAAGGCAGTTCGTATTCCACGAAGCCCACAGGGAGATTGACTGATGATCTATCGATGATCAATCAATGATTTTTTGATAATCTATAGATGATCAATTGATGACCTATTGCTGATGCATTGCTATTGATGATCTTTTGTTGATCTACTGATGGTCTATTGTAAGAGGAATTTTCTCAGGTATCCCCTGGGGTGCTCTGTATTTGTTGAACCTCACTCAACTAATACATATACTGTGAAAGACAGTATATAGTTAACGAACAAAAAGGGATTTATTTGCCAATGCATGCAACAGAAGAGACACACAGTCAATGAGGGCTGACTGTCCTCTCTGAGCTAATATTGCAAGGTAAAATTATTATATTATTCTGAACATTTCAATATCCTGCCTAGTCTCGTCAATCAGACTGGAGGGCCCAATCACAACATCGTACATTATTACCTCAGCCAATAACGTTCCACCTGTCAACAGGAATAGGAGCTTATTGCCCATGTAGGTTCCTTCCCCGCTACCTAGGAAACCTAACCCACATCATTAGCAATGTCCAAGGCCATAGTCAACATCTGTGATTTTAATTGGTGAAAGGAGTCATTCTTTCGCTGGAACCGGGGCCTCCTTTATCAGCTCTTGAGAGACTGCTCCAACCTCGCTACCCATGAATGAATTTGCTCCCTTAAATAGCAGGCCTATGATTAAACTTGTTTTCGTGTATCCAAATACAGATAACAGAAGCTGCCTTTCTGTGCTCCATTGTATTAAAAGAATTTGGTCTGTCTACCACTGTGTTTCCCATCACGCTGTATTGAGAACAAAGTTGGCCAAGGCGCACAGTACATGTATATTGAAAATACAATTTAGCTTATAATACTTGGTTAATTTGTGGTTGTACAGTTTATATACCTTTGCAGTTTATAACAACTTTACATATTTTGTTCCAGGCATATTGTGAATTCTCACTATATAGAACATAGAACATTACAGCACAGTACAGGCCCTTCGGCCCTCGATGTTGCGCTGACCAGTGGAACCAATCTAAAGCCCCTCTAATCTACACTACTCCAATATCATCCATATGTTTATCCAATAACCATTTGAATGTTCTTAATGTTGATGAGTCCACTACTGCTGCAGGCAGGGCATTCCACGCCCTTACTACTCTCTGAGTAAAGAACCTACCTATTGAACATTGAACCTATTTATGAAAGGGAGTATTATGGTATTATTAATATCTGTATTGGCGGAATACAAAATCCATAATGCCCTGTTTTGTTACCATCTGATTTTGTGCATTGTAAAAGTTGTTCGTTTTCTTCAAGATATATCGAAACAACTCTCTAATAATTAGCCCTTCTCAAGGGCAATTAGGGATGGACAATAAATGCTGGACTAGTCAGTGAAGCCCACATCTCTTGAAAGAATAAAAAATAGTCTCAGGCTTAATAAAACTCTCTCCTGTCCCTTTCTTTTTTCTTTAATGTTCTATTATTGGTTCATATATATATAAAAAAGGCATTTTATAATTACCTTAACCTAGTCTACTTATCATAGTAAAACTAAAGTGAAGGGCCTCATACTAAGAATTCTGTACTATCCCCCATCACCTATTGATGATCTATTGCTAAATCATTGATCTATCGATGATCAATGATTAATGATCTAGCAATGTTCTACTGCTTATCCATCGAGGATCAAGCTGATCTATTGCTGATCCATTGCTAATATATTGATGATCAATTGATCTATTAATGATCTATTGCTGAACCACTGCTGATCGATCAATCGATGATATCTTGATGATCTTTCAGTGATTCTCTGTGGCCTTCGTCGTCATCATAACACTTTGGATGGGGCTTTTAAACTCACCTGGGGGCATGTCCCCCTGTTGTAATTAATGCCTGGAGCTGGGGATCTGACCCCTCCCCCACCGACCCAAACCAACTAACACCTCCCCCACCGACCGCATCCAACTAGCACCTCCCCCACCGACCGCATCCAACTAGCCCCTCCCCCACTGACCGCATCCAACTAGCCCCTCCCCCACCGACCGCATCCAACTAGCCCCTCCCCCACCGACCGCATCCAACTAGCCCCTCCCCCACTGACCGCATCCAACTAGCCCCTCCCCCACTGACCGCATCCAACTAGCCCCTCCCCCACCGACCGCATCCAACTAGCACCTCCCCCACTCACCCCTCCCCCACTAACTAAGCAGCCGGAAAGCGGATGTGACGTAGCTCTGGGCCGCGAAGCCTGTTGGGAGTTGCAGTTTCTGCCACCGGATGTCCACCTCCCAGCAAGCGCCGCGCGGCAGTACGGGAGCCGCCAATTGGCTCCTGGGGGCCCCGGGGCGGCGGCCAATGGGAGCGCGGCTTGGGCGGAGGTTTAACGGTGGCAGAGAGAGCAGAGTGAGGAAAATATCATCAAATAGAAAATTATACAGAGAGAGATAGAGAAACCGGGAGGGAGACAGAAGGAGAAAACCAGGGGGGGAGTGAGAGGGAGCTACCCGAGAGTGGGAGAGGTGGGGAGGGGGGAGAGATTGGGGGGGGAGGGGGGAGAGATTGGGGGGGGGAGGGGGGAGAGATTGGGGGGGGGAGGGGGGAGAGATTGGGGGGGGAGGGGGGAGAGATTGGGGGGGGAGGGGGGAGAGATTGGGGGGGGAGGGGGGAGAGATTGGGGGGGAGGGGGGAGAGATTGGGGGGGAGAAATTTGGGGGGAGGGGGAAGATTGTGGGGGGGAGAGATTGGGGGAGGGGGAAGATTGTGGGGGGAAGAGATTGGGGGGGGGAAATAGATTGGGGGTGAAGAGATTGGGGGGGGAGAGATTGAGGGGGAAGAGATTGCGGGGGGGAGATTGCGGGGGGGAGGGGGGGAGATTGCGGGGGGGAGGGGGGGAGATTGCGGGGGGGAGGGGGGGAGATTGCGGGGGGGAGGGGGGGGAGATTGCGGGGGGGAGGGGGGGGAGATTGCGGGGGGGAGGGGGGGAGATTGGGGGGGGGAGATTGCGGGGGGGAGGGGGGGGGAGATTGCGGGGGGGAGGGGGGGGAGAGATTGCGGGGGGGAGGGGGGGGAGAGATTGCGGGGGGGAGGGGGGGGAGAGATTGCGGGGGGGAGAGATTGCGGGGGGGAGGGGGGGGAGAGATTGCGGGGGGGAGGGGGGGGAGAGATTGCGGGGGGGAGGGGGGGGAGAGATTGCGGGGGGGAGGGGGGGGAGAGATTGCGGGGGGGAGGGGGGGGAGAGATTGCGGGGGGGAGGGGGGGGGAGAGATTGCGGGAGGGAGGGGGGGGAGAGATTGCGGGGGGGAGGGGGGGGGAGAGATTGCGGGGGGGAGGGGGGGGAGAGATTGCGGGGGGGAGAGGGGGGGGGAGATTGCGGGGGGGGGAGGGGGGGAGATTGCAGGGGGGGGGGAGGGGGGGAGATTGCAGGGGGGGGAGGGGGGGAGATTGCAGGGGGGGGGAGGGGGGGAGATTGCAGGGGGGGGGAGGGGGGAGATTGCGAGGGGGGGGAGATTGCGGGTGCGAGGGGGGGGAGATTGCGGGGGGGAGGGGGGGGAGATTGCGGGGGGGGAGATTGCGGGGGGGAGAGATTGGGCGGGAGGGGGAGAGATTGGGGGGGAGGGATTGGGGGGGAGGGATGGGGGAGGGGGGAGAGATTGGGGGGGGAGGGGGGAGAGATTGGAGGGGGGGAGGGGGAGGGGGAGGGGGGAGAGATTGGAGGGGGGAGGGGGGGAGAGATTGGAGGGGGGAGAGATTGGGGGGATGGGGGGAGAGATTGGGGGATGGGGGAGAGATTGGGGGATGGGGGGAGAGATCTGGGGGGGAGGGGGGAGAGAGATTGGGGGGGGGGGAGGGGGGAGAGATTGGCGGGGGGCGGGGGGGAGAGATTGGCCGGGGGGGAGATTGGCGGGGGGGAGAGATTGGCAGGCGGGAGAGATTGGCGGGGGGGAGATTGGCGGGGGGGAGAGATTGGGGGGGAGGGGGGAGAGATTGGGGGGGAGGGGGGGAGAGATTGGGGGGAGGGGGGAGAGATTGGGAAGGGGAGAGATTTGGGGGGAAGGGGGGAGAGATTGGGGGAGGGGGGAGAGATTTGGGGGAGGGGGGAGCGATTGGGGGGAGAGATGGGGGGGGAGAGATTTGGGGGGAAGGGGGGAGAGATTGGGGGGAGGGGGGAGCGATTGGGGGGGAGAGATTGGGGGGGTGGGGGGGAGAGATGGGGGGGATGGGGGGGGAGAGATTGGGGGGATGGGGGGGGAGAGATTGGGGGGGTGGGGGGGAAGAGAGATTGGGGGGGTGGGGGGGAGAGATTGGGGGGGTGGGGGGGAGAGGGGTTGGGGGGGAGGGAGGGGGGAGAGATTGGGGGGGAGGGAGGGGGGAGAGATTGGGAGTGAGGGGGGGGAGAGATTGAGGGGGGGGACAGAGATTGGGGGGGGAGAGAGAGATTGGGTGGGGGAGGGGGGGAGAGATTGGGTGGGGGAGGGGGGGAGAGATTGGGGGGAGGAAGGGGGGAGAGATTGGGGGAGGAGGGGGGGGAGATTGGGGGAGGAGATGGAGAGGAGGAGGAGGTGGGGCGTGAGGAGGGGGCGGGAGGGGAGGGGAAGGGGGGGCAGGGGGGAGGAGGAGGGGGTGGGAGTGGGAGGAGGATGGGGGGTGGGGAGGGAGGAGGAGGAAGGGGTGGGGGGGAGGAGGAGGATGGGGGGTGTGGGAGTGGGGGGGGGGAGGGGGGGAGGGGGGGGGTTGGGAGAGGGGAGGAGGAGGAGGAGTGGGAGGGGGTTTTGGGAGTGGGGGAGGGACGGGGGAGGTAGCCCCAATCTGAACATCTTCATTTCCTTGCAGGTCATGCTGTTTCCTGGGTCTACAGGCAGCTCCCTGTCTGGCTGAAGAAAGCGGTGTTTGGAGGGAATTCAGGCCGACACCAATGGAGACGGAGAGCAGCGTGGTGATCGAACACCAGTACATGTGTTCGGAGTGCGGGCAGCTCTACAACACTCTGGAGGAGGTACTGCTCCATCAGCAGACACATGTGGGCCTCCATGTGTACGTGTGCCCCGAGCTGGCCCAGTCGGAGATCAAGGAGCTGGAGCTGACACATGGCATATGCGAGATGGAAAACCAGTTCCAGTGCTTGGAGTGTGGGCAGCTGCTCAACACAGCCGAGGAGCTGCTCGAGCACCAGGGACTGCACGCCAAGGACGGATTAGTCTGCGGGAAGCTGGAGATTGGCAGCTTCAGCCTGGCCGAGGGAACCCATCATTACGAATGTTCAGAATGTAAGCAGGTCAGTCTGAGCATTTTCTCTTCACTTGAACTGTGGCCTACACTCAGCGAGACAGGGGAAAACCCCCCCAGAAACGGTGGGGGGGGGAAAAACAATCCCCAGAAACACAAATCCAAATAATGCATTTGGACGGATGGAAGGGCACGGGAGAGAGTTTGTGGAAGTGATTTATCAGGGGCTAGGCACCTCTTTCATGTGGAGAGACTGGTGTAGCTGCGGACTTCTCCAGGAAGCAGAGATGGTTCGGTAGTTTCAATTGCGGTGCATAATATAAGCAAAGGTGCTTGTTGGAGTAAATATTGAGATGCTGTTGCCAATGCATTTGAAAAGAAAACTGGCTGGGACAGGTCTGTCACTGTATTACACTTGGGTGCAATACTGGTGGGTACAGGCCTGTCACTGTATATCAGTGGGGTACAGCATTGGCAGAGACAGGCCTGTCTCTATGACACGCGTACAGTAATGGTGGGGACGGGGCTGTTACTTTATAGCACTGGTGTACAGTACTGGTAGGTACAGGTTTGTCCCTGCAAACATGGGTACAGTACTGGTAGGGACTGCTCTGTCACTGTATAACACAGGTGTACACTATTGGTGTGGACAGGGCTGTTACTGTAAATAACACGGATACAGTATTAGTGCAGACAGGTCTGTCACTATAGCAATGAGGTACAGTACTGGTGGGGACAGGTCTATCACTGTATAACATGGGGGTAGGTCTGTCACTGTATAACACAGGGACGGGTCTGTCACTGCATAACACGGGGACGGGGACGGGGCTGTCACTGTATAACACAGGGACAGGTCTGTCACTGTATAACACGGGGACGGGGCTGTCACTGCATAACACGGGGACGGGTCTGTCACTGCATAACACGGGGACGGGTCTGTCACTATAACACGGGGATGGGTCTGTCACTGTATAACACGGGGGCGGGTCTGTCACTGCATAACACGGGGACGGGTCTGTCACTGCATAACACGGGGACGGGTCTGTCACTGCAGAACACGGGGACGGGGCTGTCACTGTATAACACAGGGACAGGTCTGTCACTGCATAACACGGGGACGGGTCTGTCACTGCATAACACGGGGGCGGGTCTGTCACTGCATAACACGGGGACGGGTCTGTCACTGTATAACACGGGGACGGAGCTGTCACTGCATAACACGGGGACGGGTCTGTCACTGCATAACACGGGGACGGGTCTGTCACTGCATAACACGGGGACGGGTCTGTCACTGCATAACACGGGGGCGGGTCTGTCACTGCATAACACGGGGACGGGTCTGTCACTGCATAACACGGGGACGGGGCTGTCACTGCATAACACGGGGACGGAGCTGTCACTGTATAACACGGGGACGGAGCTGTCACTGCATAACACGGGGACGGAGCTGTCACTGCATAACACGGGGACGGGGCTGTCACTGCATAACACGGGGACGGGTCTGTCACTGCATAACACGGGGACGGGTCTGTCACTGTATAACACGGGGACGGGTCTGTCACTGCATAACACGGCGGCGGGTCTGTCACTGCATAACACGGGGACGGGGCTGTCACTGCATAACACGGGGACGGGTCTGTCACTGCATAACACGGGGACGGGTCTGTCACTGTATAACACGGGGACGGGTCTGTCACTGCATAACACGGCGGCGGGTCTGTCACTGCATAACACGGGGACGGGTCTGTCACTGCATAACACGGCGGCGGGTCTGTCACTGCATAACACGGGGACGGGGCTGTCACTGCATAACACGGGGACGGGTCTGTCACTGCATAACACGGCGGCGGGTCTGTCACTGCATAACACGGGGACGGGTCTGTCACTGCATAACACGGCGGCGGGTCTGTCACTGCATAACACGGGGACGGGGCTGTCACTGCATAACACGGGGACGGGGCTGTCACTGCATAACACGGGGACGGAGCTGTCACTGCATAACACTGGGACGGCATTGGTGCGGTCCCCGAGTTATACAGTGTATAACACTGGGGTACAGGACTGGTGGGGACAGTTCTGTCACTGTATAACACTGGGGTACAGGACTGGTGGGGACAGTTCTGTCACTGTATAACACTGGGGTACAGGACTGGTGGGTAGAGGGCTGGGATACAGTACTGTTGGGTACTGGTCTGCCCCTGTACAACATGGGTATGGTACTGATGAGGACGGGTGTGTCACTGTATAACATTGGGGTACAGTACTGGTGGGGACAGGTCTGTCATATTTAACATTGGGGTACAGTACTAATGCATACAGGTCTGTCACAGTATAACACTGGGGTACAGTACTGATGCATGCAGGTCTGTCACTATCTAACACTGGGGTACAGTACTCGTGCATACAGGTCTGTCACTGTATAACACTGGGGTACAGTACTGATGCATACAAGTCTGTCACTATATAACACTGGGGTACAGTACTGATGCATACAGGTCTGTCACTATAACACTGGGATGCAGTACTGGTGGAGACAGATGTCTCACTGTATAACACTCTCACAGTACTGGTGTGTACAGGTCTATCACTAAAACTGGGATACTATACTGGTGGCGACAGGTCTGTCATTATATAACATTGGGGTATAGTATGGGTGGGGCCAGGTCTGTCACTGTATAACACTGTGGTACAGGAGTAGTAGGATGCATCTGTCATTGTATAACACAGTACTGGTGGCAGCAGGTCTGTCACTGTATAACGCTGGGATACAGCTTGAATGCAGTAGGCCTATCACTGGGGTACAGTACTAGTCGGGATGTGTTTGACTGTTTCACACTGGGTACAGTATTGGTTGGGATGATCTGTAACTGTATAACACGGGTATAGTATTGGTGGGGCTGGGCCTATCAGTATGTACCACGGGTGCAGTACTGGTGGGACACGTGAATCACTGTATAACACGGTTACTGTGCTGTTTCAAATTCAAGTTTATTAGTGTCACAAGTAGGCTTACATTAACACTGCAATGAAGTTGCTGTGAAAATCTCCACGTCGCCACACTTCGGCGTCAGTTCGGGTACACTGAGGATAATTTAGCGTGGTCAATATAGCTAACCAACACATCTTTCAGACTATGGGAGGAAACGAGCACCCAGAGGAAACCCATGGGAACACGGGGAGAACATGCAGACTCCACACAGACAGTGACCCATCCCGGGAATCAAACCCAGGTCCCTGATGTTGTGAGGCAGCAGTGCTAACCACTGTGCCACCATGCCACTTGTACTGGTGTGGACAGGTCTGTCGCTGTATAACACTGGGGTACTGCATTGGTGGACACAGCTCTGTCAGTTTATATCATTGGGGTACAGTACTAGTGGGTACAGGTGTGTCACTGTATAGCATGGCTACATAACTGGTGGAGACAGGTGAGTCACTATAATACTGGCACAGTGTTGGTGGGTACAGGTCTGTCACTAGATAACTGGGGTACAATACTGGTGAGGACAGGTCTGTCATTTTAGAACACGGGTACAGTAAGGTGGAGACGGGTCTGTGACTATATAACACTAGGGTACAATACTGGTGTGTACAGTTCCATCACTATAACAAAGTTACAGTTCTGATGTGGACAGGTCTGTCACTGTATAACACTGGGGTACTACATTGGTGGATACAGCACTGTCAGTTTATACCACTGTGGTGCAGTATGGGTGGGGATGGGTATGTCACTGTATATCATTGGGGTACAGTACTGGTGGGTGCAGGTCTGTCTGTCAGAAACACAAGGGGACTTGGGAGTCATTGTTCAAGATTCTCGTACGGTTAATGTGCAGGTTCAGTCGGCAGTTAGGAAGGCAAATGCGATGTTAGCATTCATGTCGAGGGCTAGAATACAAGAGCAGGGATGTACTTCTGAGGCTGTATAAGGCTCTGGTCAGACCCCATTTGGAGTATTGTGAGCAGTTTTGGACCCCATATCTAAGCAAGGATGTGCTGGCCTTGGAAAGGGTCCAGAGGAGGTTCACAAGAATGATCCCTGGAGTGAAGAGCTTGTCGTATGAGGAACTCTGGGTATGTATGTGTTGGAGTTTAGAAGGATGAGGGGGGATCTTATTGAAACTTGCAGGATTCTGCGAGGCCTGGATAGAGTGGACGTGGAGAGGATGTTTCCACTGGTATGAAAAACTAGATGTGGAGATGCCGGCGTTGGACTGGGGTAAAGACAGTAAGAAGTCTCACAACACCAGGATAAAGTCCATAAGCTTAAGCTTTCGGAGTGTCGCTCCATCTTCAGGTGAGTGAAGGAGGAGCGATGCTCCGAAAGTTTGTGCTACCAAATAAACCAGGAAAAACTAGAACCAGAGGGCACAACCTCAGGCTAAAGGGACAATCCTTTAAAACAGAGATGAGGAGGAATTTCTTCAGCCAGAGAGTGGTGAATCTGTGGAACTCTTTGTTGCACAAGGCTGTGGAGGCCATGTCATTGAGTGTCTTTAAGACAGAGATAGATAGGTTCTTGATTAATAAGGGGATCAGGGGTTATAGGGAAAAGGCAGGAGAATGGGGATGAGAAAAAAAAATCAGCCATGATTGAATGGCGGAGCAGACTCGATGGGCCGAGTGACCTAATTCTGCTCCTATGTCTTATGGTCTTATTACATAACACTAAGGAACGGTAGTCATGGGGATGCTCTGTCACTGTGTAACACTGGGGTACAGTACGGGTGCATACAGGTGTGTCACTGTATAGCACAGCTACAATACTGGTGGGGGCAGTTCTGTCACTGTGTACCGCGGCTCCAATACTGGTGGGTACAGGTGTATAACAGTGTATATCCATCGGGTACTGTACTGGTGGGACAGGCCTGTCACTGTATAACGCTGGGTTATAGTTTGGGTGGGGACAGGCTTGTCACTGTATAACACTGGAGTATAGTGCTGGTAGGGATGTGTCTGTCACTAAATAACAAGGGTATAGTACTGGTGTGGACAGGTCTGTCAGTGTATAACACAGGTATGGTACTGGTGCAGACGGCTGTCACTATAACACTGCGGTACAGTACTGTAGGGGACGGGTCTGTCACTATATCACTGGGATACAGTACTGGTTGGAACAGGTCTGTAACAGCGTAACATGGGTACAGTACTGGTGGGAATGGATCTGACACTGTCTAACGTGGGTACAGTACCGGTGGGGACGGCTATGTCACTATAAGCCTGGTGTACAGTACTGCTGGGAACAGGTCTGTCACTATATGACACTGCCAGAGGTAGTAGTAGAGGCGGGTACAATTTTGTCTTTTAAAAAGCATTTAGATAGTTTCATGGGTACGATGGGTATTAGAGGGATATGGGCCAAATGCGGGCAATTGGGATTAGCTTAGGGGTTTTAAAAAAGAAAGGGCAGCATGGACAAGTTGGGCCGAAGGGCCTGTTTCCATGCTGTAAACCTCTATGACTCTATGACTAGGGTACAGTTATTGGTTGAAACATGTCTGCTACTGTGTAACATGGGTACAGTACTGCTGAGGCAGGTATGTCACTGTGAACACTGGCGTGAAATGCTGGTGGGGACAGTTCTGTCTCTGTATAACACTGAAGTAGAGTACTAGTGGAGTCTGATCTGTCGCTATTTAACACTGGGGGACTGTAAAGTCTTTTTAAAAAAGTTTAAAGTTTATTATTGTCACAAGTAGGCTTACATTGACACTGCAATGAAGTTACTGTGAAAATCCCCTAGTCGCCACACTCCAGCGTCTGTTCGGGTATACCGAGAGAGAATTTAGCATGGTCAATGCACCTAATCAGCACGTCTTTCGGACTGTGGGAGGAAACCGGAGCACCCAGAGGAAACCCATGCAGACACAGGGAGAACGTACAGTCTCCGCACAGACAGTGACCCAAGACCGGAATTGGACCCAAGACCGGAATTGAACCCAGGTCCCTGGTGCTTGAGGTAGCAGTGCTAACCACTGTGCCACCAAGCTGCCCCCAGTATGGGTGGAGACCAGCCTGTCACTATATAACACTGGGGTACAGTACTGGTATGGTCAGATCTGTCACTATTTAGCATTGGGGTATAGTACTGATGGGGACAGGTCTGTCACTATTGCACTTGGTACAATAATGGTGGGGACGGGTCTGATATTGTATAACATAGGTACAATACTGATGGGGACAGGTCTTTCACTGTATCACTGGCGTACTGTGATGGGGACAGGTCTGTCACTGTATAACACTGGGGTACAATTTGGTTACGGAGCACATGTCACAGTTGGGGATGGGTCTGTTACTGCATAACTCTGGGGTGCTTTACTGGTGGGGATGGGTCTCGCTGTATAACACCGGTACAGCTTTGGTGGGGATGGATCTGTCACTGTGTAACACAGATGCAGCACTGTGGGGACATGTCTGTAACTGTCTACTCCTGAGTACAACTCTGGTGGGGGTAGATCTGACACTATGTCACACTGGTTACAGTATTCATTGGGATAGGTCTGTCACTGTATAACATGGGTACCATACTGGTGAGGACGAGTCTGTCAGTGTATACACCTGGTTATAGTACTGGTGGGGACGGGTCTATCAGTGTATTCACCTGGTTATAGTACTGGTGGGGATGATCTGCCACTGTATACACCTGGTTATAGTACTGGTGGGGACGGGTCTGACACTATCACAATGGGTACAGTACTGATGGGAATAGATCTGTCACTGTGTAATACTGGGGTTCACCTGGTTCTAGTACTGGTGGGGATGAGTCTGACACTAATACAATGGAATGGACAAGTTAGTTGCCGTATAACATGAGGATATTGACAGTATTGGTGGACCAGGTCTGTCACTGTATAACACTCAGGCAGGGTACTGGTGGGGACAGGTCTGTGAGAGAACTCGTGGGGATGAATGACCATAATATGATAGAATTCTTTGTCAAGCTGGATAGTGAGGTAGTTGATTCTGTGACCAAGGTCCTGAATCTCAATAACGGTAATTCTGATGATATGTGATATGAAATGGCTCTGATGGACTGGGAAACATTGCTGAAAGGAATGTACAGGCAATGGCAGGCATTTAAGGAACGCATGGGTCAACTCCAAAAGTTGTTTAATCCTGTTTTGCACAAGAGTGGTAAGGGAACTGTGGCTAAACTATGGCTTACAAGGGAAATTGGATATAGTATATGATTCAAAGAAGCCTATAAATTGACAAGAAAAAACAATAGACATGAGAGTTCCGCAAAGGAGGACAAAGGGATTGATTAAGAAGGGGAAAATAGGGTATGAAGATAGGAAGTGGTGAACATAAAAGCTAACTGTAAAAATTTCTCCAGGTATGTGAAGAGAAAAAGATTGACAGAAACAAATGTAGCTCCCTTACAGTCAGAAACGGGAGAATTAATGACGGAAGAAAGAAATGGCCGTGGAGCTAAATTCGTACTTCTGTCTTCACAAAGGAAGATCTGAATAATGTACCAGAAATTCTGAGCGAAACAGGTTTTAGTGAGGAGCTGAAGGAAATCAGTATTAGTAGAGATATGGTTTTAGGATTGAAGGTGGATAAATCTCCAGGGCCTGAAAATCGTCATCCCAGAGTAATTAAGGAAGTAGCCCTGGAGATTTATCCACCTTCAATCCTAAAACCACTTGGTTGTCCACTTTGGTATCAAATTGAAAGCAAATGCATACAAAGTGGCAAAGACTAGTGGGAACCAAGAGGATTGGGAAATCTTTAAAGGTCAGCAGAAAGCCACGAAAAAAGCCATAAAGAAAGGTGTAAAATGGATTATGAGAATAAACTAGCTCAGAATATAAAAACAGATGGCAAAAGTTTCTACAAATATATAAAACGAAAAAGAGTGGCGAAAGTAAACATTGGTCCTTTAGAGGATGAGAAGGGGGATGTAATAACTGGAAATGAGAAAATGGCTGAGGCATTGAACAGGTATTTTGTGTCGGTCTTCACAGTGGAAGACACAAAAAACACGCCAAAAATTGCTGACAGGAAGGCTATGGCAGGTGAGGACCTAGAAACTATCAGTATCACGAAAGAGGTAGAGTTGGGCAAGTTAATGGGGCTAAAGGTAGACAAGTCTCCTGATCCTGATGGAATGCATCCCAGGGTACTAAAAGCGATGGCGGGAGAAGCAGCAAATGCACTAGTGATAATTTACTAAAATTCACTGGACCCTGGGGTGGTTCCCGCAGATTGGAAAACAACAAATGTGACGCCACTGTTTAAAAAAGGAGGTAGACAAAAGGCAGTTAACTTTAGGCCGGTTAACTTAACTTCTGTAGTAGGGAAAATGTTTGAATCTATCATCAAGGAAGAAATAGCAAAACATCTGGATATAAATTGTCCCATTGGTAAGACGCAGCATGGGTTCATGAAGGGAAGGTCATGTTTGACTAATTTGGTGGAATTCTTTGAGAACATTACATGTGCAGTGGACAATGGGGAACCTGTGGATGTGGTGTATCTGGATTTCCAGAAGGCATTCGACAAGGTGCCGCACCAAAGGCTGCTACATAAGATAAAGGTGCATAGTATGGGTAATGTATTAGCATGGATAGAGGATTGGTTAACTAACAGAAAGCAAAAAGTGAGGGTAAATGGGTGTTTTTCTGGTTGGCGATCAGTGACTAGTGGTGTGCCTCAGGGATCAGTGTTGGGACCGCAATTGTTTACAATTTACATAGATGATTTGGAGTTGGGGACCAAGTGTAGTGTGTCAAAATTCGCAGATGACACTAAGATGGGTGGAAGAGCAAAGTGTGCAGAGTACGCTGAAAGTCTACAAAGGGATATGGATAATCTAAGTGAGTGGGCGAGGGTCTGGCAGATGGAGTACAATGTTGGTAAATGTGAGGTCATCCATTTTGGTAGGAATAACAGCAAATTGGACTATTATTTAAATAGTAAAAAATTGCAGCATGCTGCTGTGCAGAGAGACCTGGGTGTCCTTGTACAGGAATCCCAAGGAGTTGGTTTGCAGGTGCAGCAGGTAATTAAGAAGGCAAATGCAATTTTGTCCTTCATTGCTAGAGGGATGGAGTTTAAAAACAGCGAGATTATGTTGCAGCTGTATAAGGTGCTGGTGAGGCCACACCTGGAGTACTGTGTACAGTTTTGGTCTCCTTGCTTGAGAAAGGATATACTGGCACTGGAGGGAGTGCAGAGGAGATTCACTAGGTTGATTCCGGAGTTGAGAGCGTTGGCTTATGAGGAGAGACTGAGTAGACTGGGGCTATACCCATTGGAATTCCGAATAATGAGGGGGGATCTTATAGAAACATATAAGGATCACGAAGGGAATAGATAAGATAGAAGCAGGGAAGTTGTTTCCACTGGGGGGTGAAACTAGAACTAGGGGGCATAGCGTCAAAATAAGGGGAAGCAGATTTAGGACTGAGTTGAGGAGGAACTTCTTCACACAAAGGGTTGTGAATCTGTGGAATTCCCTGCCCAGTGAAGCAGTTGAGGCTACCTCATTGAATATTTTTAAGGCAAGGATAGATAAATTTTTGAACAGTAAAGGAATTAAGGGTTATGGTGAGCGGGCGGGTAAATGGAGCTGAGTCCACAAAAAGATCAGCCATGATCTTCTTGAACGGCGGAGCAGACTTGAGGGGCCAGATGGAAAGTGTTTATATGGAGTAAGGGGAAATATGAAGACATTAGACAGCAAATTAGAGGAGTAAATTGGAAGGAGGTATTCTCGGGGAAATGTACTGAAGAGAGGTGGCAGTTTTTCAAGGAATGTCTGTCGACAGTTCTACAGGACAACGTTCCGAGCAGACAGGGAGGTGTTGGTCGGTTAAAGGAACCGTGGTGCACGAAAGCTGTGCGGGACCTAGTCGAGAAGAAAAGGAAAGCGTACAAAAGGCTCAGAGAGCTCGGCGAAGATAGGGATTTAGAAGAGTATACGGCTTGTAGGAAGGGAGTAAAGAAGGAAATTAGGAGAGCCAGAAGGGGTCACAAGAAGGCCCTGGCAGGTAGGATTAAGGAGAACCCTAAGGCGTTCTATAAATATGTACAGAGTAAAAGGATGAGACGTGAAGGAATAGGGCCTATAAAAGGTGAAGGCAGGAAAGTCTGTCCGGAACCAGTAGGAATGGCAGAGGTGCTCAATGAGTATTTTGCCTCGGTTTTCACAGAGGAGAAGGACCTGGGTGGATGTACTGCGGGAGTGGGGTGGACTGAAAGGATTGAGTATGTGGACTTTAAGAAAGAGGTTATGCTGGAATCTTTGAATGGCATCAAGATAGATAAGTCGACAGGTCCGGATGAGATGTACCCCAGGTGACTGTGGGAGGCGAGGGAAGAGATTGCAGAGCCTCTGGCGATGATCTTTGCGTCATCAATGGAGACGGGAGAGGTGCCGGAGGATTGGAGGATTGCGGATGTGGTTCCTATTTTCAAGAGGGGGAATAGGGATAGCCCAGGTAATTACCGACCGGTGAGTCTAACCTCAGTGGTTGGTAAACTGATGGGGAAGATCCTGAGGGACAGGATATATGAGCATTTAGAGAGGTTTAGTATGCTCAAGAATACTCAGCATGGCTTTGTCAAGGGCAGATCGTGCCTTACGAGCCTGGTGGAGTTCTTCGAAAATGTGACTAAACACATTGACGAAGGGAAGGCGTTGATGTGGTTTATATGGATTTTAGCAAGGCGTTCGATAAGGTCCCCCCATGCAAGGCTTCTAGAAAATGTGAGAGGGCATGGGATCCAAGGGGCTGCTGCCCAGTGGATCCAGAACTGGCTTGCCCAAAGGAGGCAGAGAGTGTGAATAGATGGGTCTTTTTCTAATTGGAGGTCGGTCACCAGTGGTGTGCCCCAGGGATCTGTTCTGGGACCCTTGCTATTTGTCATTTTCATAAATGAACTGGATGAGGAAGTGGAGGGATGGGTTGGTAAGTTTGCCGACGACACGAAGGTTGGTGGGGTTGTGGATAGTCTGGAGGGATGTCAGAAGTTACAGAGGGACATAGCTGGGATGCAAGACTGGGCGGAGAAGTGGCAGATGGACTTCAACCCAGATAAATGCGTAGTGGTCCATTTTGGTAGGTCAAATGGGATGAAGGAGTACAATATTAAGGGAAAGACTCTTAGTACTGTACAGGATCAGAAGGACCTTGGGGTCCGGGTCCATAGGACTCTAAAATCGGCCCCGCAGGTGGAGTAGGTGGTTAAGAAGGCGTACGGTGTGCTGGCCTTTATCAATCGAGGGATTGAGTTTAGGAGTCCGGGGATAATGATGCAGCGATATAAGACCCTCGTCAGACCCCACTTGGAGTACTGTGCTCAGTTCTGGTCGCCTCACTATAGGAAGGATGTGGAAAAGCTTGAAAGGGTGCAGAGGAGATTTACAAGGATGTTGCCTGGATTGAGTGGCATGCCTTATGAGGATAGGCTGAGGGAGCTTGGTCTTTTCTCCTTGGAGAGACGAAGGATAAGATGTTGAGAGGCATAGATTGGGTGGATTCTCAGAGGCTTTTTCCCAGGGTGGAAATGTCTGCTACGAGAGGACACAGGTTTAGGGTGCTGGGGGGTAGGTACAGGGGAGATGTTAGAGGTAAGTTTTTCACACAGAGGGTGGTGGGCGAGTGGAATCGGCTGCTGTCAGTGGTGGTGGAGGTGAACTCAATAGGGTCTTTTAAGAGACTCCTGGATGAGTACATGGAGCTTAATAGGATGGAGGGTTATAGGTAGGTCTAGAAGGTAGGGACGTGTTCGGCACAACTTGTGGGCCGAAGGGCCTGTTTTGTGCTGTAGTTTTTCTATGTTTCTATGGCCTACTGCTCCTAGTTCTTATGTTCTTATGTTAATAAGAAGACAGATTATTATTTGAATGGGTGTAAATTGGGAGAGGTGGATACTTAAGTTGCTGAAAGTAATAACAGGCAGTAAAGAAGACAGATGGTACGTTGGCCTTCAAAGCGAGAGGATTCGAATATAGGGATGTTTTACTGCAATTGTATAGGGTGTTGGTGAGGGCGGCACGGTAGCACAGTGGGGGGCGGCACGGTAGCACAGTGGGGGGCGGCACGGTAGCACAGTGGGGGGCGGCACGGTAGCACAGTGGGGGGCGGCACGGTAGCACAGTGGTTCGCACTGCAGCTTCACAGCTCCAGGGACTTGGGTTCGATTCCCGGCTTGGGTCACTGTCTGTGGAGTTTGCACATTCTCCTCGTGTCTGCGTGGGTTTCCTCTGAGTGCTCCGGTTTCCTCCCACAGTCCAAAGATGTGCAGGTTAGGTTGATTGGCCATGCTGAAATTGCCCCTTAGTGTTCTGAGATGCGTAGGTTAGAGGGATTAGTGGGTAAATGTGTAGGGATATGGGGGTAGGGCCTGGGTGGGATTGTGGTCGGTGCAGACTCGATGGGCCCAATGGCCTCTTTCTGCACTGTAGGGTTTCTATGATTCTATGAATATTGTCAGTTTTTGTATCCCTATCTGAAGAATGTATATCGGGAGTAGAGCAAAGGTTTACCAGACTGATTCCAGGGATTGCAGGTCTGTCATATGAGGAGAGACTAAGTTGGTTAGGATTGTATTCACTAAAGTTTAGCAGTGAGAGAGGATCTCATAGAAACTTATAAAATTCTAACAGGATTAGACAGGGTAGATTCAGAAAGAATGTTCCTGATGGTTGTGGAGTCCAGAACTACGGGTCATAGTTTGAGGATAAGGAGTAGATCTTTTAGGAGAAATTTCTTCACCCAGAGAGTGGTGAATATGTGGAATTCACTACCATAGAAAGCAGTAGCTCTTGGGACTAAAGGGATATAAGGGGAAGGGGCGAATCAGGATATTGAATTTGATGATCAGCCATGATCAAAATAAATGGTGGAGTAGGCTGGAAGGACTGAATGGCCTACTCCTGCTTCTATTTTCTATGTTTCTGTCACTGTACAACACAGGTATAGTACTGGTGGGGACAAGTCTGTCTCTAGCACTGAGCTGTAAATAACTTATAAACTGGTGAGAGGACAGTGAGTGGGATGAGAGATTTGGCACAGTGTTACTCTGGGTGTGTAGCTTGCACATGTTTGTAACGGATTTTGGTATGGTTACTGGATGAGTTCTTTGCTGCTAGTTTCTCACATTTCTCTCTGTTCTTTTGCATCCAGATTTTCCTGAGCTCTGGGGAAGCTCTGTCTCACCAGCAGATGCATAGTAAGCAGCAGCACGGCAACGCTGAATTCCTGGAGTTCGGGGTTCAGGCGGGTGATCAGTTGCACGAGCTGTTTGTTGGGGAGCAGCTGCAGCAGTGCTCCGAATGTGGCCAGTTACTCAGCACCATGGAGGAGTTCCTGCAGCATCAGGGTTTGCATACCAAGGCCCTTGGGCCCGAGAACGCTGACCACCCAGTGCCCGAGAGCCAAGTCACCGATGAAACACAGGTGGTGCTAGAGAGCGTGCCGCAGTACTTGTGCCCGGACTGCAACATCTCCTTTACTGCATTGCAGCAGCTCCTCATCCACCAGGTATCCCACTCCCGCGAGCTCGCCATCCACAGCCTGCCTTCTGACACCGTGACACTGAGCTGCGAAGAGGGCCCACCCCAATGTTCAGCCTCCCTTTCTGAACATCCTTCACCCCCGCCTGTCACCCAGGGCGATGCCCAGAGACCCGAGGCAGTCGGCAGCTCCGGCCCCTGCATTGAGAGTCATTGTCCGCTTCCTGACTCCCTGGCATTGGGCAGCACTGGGCAGGGCACCTCCAATCTGCAGAGTGTCCCTGGAGTTATGGGCAGTCAGGGAGCTGTGGGAGACTCGGATGTGGTCCCAGGGGCTGTAGGGGATCATTCCTACGAGAGTGCAATGGCCCTGGTGGAACTTGAAGGGGCACAGGTCAATGGCAATGAGGGGTTTTCCAAGCCTGATCCCACAGGGCTACAAACTAATGTCAGGTCTCAGCTCCAGGAGCCCTTTGGCCATCCTGCCAATGTTGAGGGGGTGCCCGCTCCCTGTGCCACCTGCAAGGATGAGAGGGTGCAGCAGCAGCAGACTTGCAGCAAGGGTCAGCCACTGGACTGTGCCGAGTGTGGCAAGATGTTCACCACCGCCCGCCGCCTCCTACAGCACCAAAAGACACACCTGAGCCGAGCACACGACTGCCCTGACTGCAAACGTTCCTTCAAGAAGGCCTCATCGCTGGAACAACACCTGCGCAGCCACAAGGGGGAGGTGCTGTACTTGTGCACTGACTGTGGCAAAGGTTTCAGCACCGAGGTGGCGCTGGTGCAACACCGGCGGCTGCATACTGATGACCCACTCCATCGCTGTTCCGAGTGTGGCAAAGCCTTCAGCAACATGACCAAGTTCCTTTACCACCGTCGCACGCACTCCTCAGCAGTGGCTGCTGGCAAGGCTGCTGTCCCGGTTAAAAAGGAGAGTGAGAAGAAGCTGGTCACAGAGGTGGTGGAGACTCCGGAAACGGCAGAACCGCGCCAGGAAATGCCTGATGCCCCTCAGGCCACCCCCGAGGCTCTGCCCAGCACCGTTCTAGTCTACGAGTGTGGTTTCTGCGGCAAGGAGTTCGGCAAACAATCCCAGCTCCTCCGGCACCGCCGCCTGCATAACTGTGAGCGGCGGCACAAGTGCCAAGTGTGCGGAAAGGCGTTCCGCAAGCCAGTGCACGTCAAGAATCACATGCGCACCCACACGGGCGAGAGGCCTTTCCAGTGCGCCGAGTGTGGCAAAACTTTCACCACATTGGCCAACCTGATGCGGCACCACCAGATCCACACGGGCGAGCGGCCATACAAATGTGACTTCTGCGAGCGTGCCTTTGCCCAGTCTTCCAATCTGCAGCAACATCGGCGGATACACACTGGCGACCTGCCCTTCAAGTGCCCTGACTGCCCCAAGGCCTTTGGCCGAGCCTCCAAGCTGATGGTGCACCGCTACTGCCACACCGGTGAGCTGCCCTACAAGTGCGCAGACTGTGGCAAGGGCTTCACCCGGCAGCGGCGCCTGGAGTTGCACCGGCTGATGCACACCGGGGAGATCCCTCACCGGTGTCCGGACTGCGGCCGGCAGTTTGTCGACGGCTCCAAGCTGGAGGAGCACCGCTGCTCCGGTCGCTGTGCCAAGGTCTACGAGTGTGCCAACTGTGGCAAGCGGTACAACTCCTTGGCCAACCTGCAGCTGCATGAGCGGACCCACACCGGTGAGAGGCCATTTGGCTGCAGCCAGTGCGGCAAGACGTTCACCAGCACCACCAACCTGACCCTGCATGAGCGCCGGCACACTGGCGAGCGGCCCTACCACTGCCATGACTGCGGCAAGCGTTTTGGCTCCTCCTCTAGCCTCCTGCTGCACCGTCGCATCCACACAGGCGAGAGGCCCTTCAAGTGTACAGACTGCGGCAAAGCCTTCAAACAGTCCAACCACCTGCGGGAACACCGGCGCACTCACACCGGCGAGAGGCCGTACAAGTGTGAGACCTGCGGCAAGGGGTTTGTGCAGTCCATGCATCTGCTGGACCACCGCCGCATCCACACCGGCGAAAGGCCGCACCCCTGCACCAAGTGTGGCAAGAGCTTCAAGACCCCATCCAACCTGCGCAGCCACCGCCGCACCCACATGGAGCAAACTATCGTGTGCACTGAATACGGCGAGACCTTCGCAATCATCGAGTCCACCGAGGCTATTCCCACCACGATTGTGGAGACCATCGAGATCTACCAGGCCACCCTGGACGACAACATCCAAGTCGATGCCTTTGTATAGAACGGACTGGCTGGGGCGAGGGTGAAGTGGGTTTGGGAGGGAGAGGGCATCCTGATTGCTTGACCTTCTGGGTTATCCGGGAAATCTCCTGTTGCAGAAGTTGAGCCCTGAATCCAAATGCTAAATGTGGAAACCTCTACCCCGGCTCGCTGGGAAAGGGGATGGAGACGAGGGGAAAGGTGAGGGGGGGACATTAATATGTAAATTTACAAAAGTTTATAAGGCAAATGATGTAGATTTGAAGAGGTGTTTTTTTTTCTGCTGGTTTGAACTGAAATGTACTGCTGGCCTGTGAAGTCGTTCCCAGGTAGTGTTGGTGACTGGGATCCAGTTAATGCTGTTATGTCTGAAATAGAAATGTTGTTCTTGAACTGTGTCCGGGTCTTTTCATTTCGTCACTGTCAAAAGTGCCAAGCTTGCTGATTAATCCTCCCCTCAGCATCACAAACCCTGCCCCCCCCCCCAAAATAAACATTCACATATCATCTAATCCCAACCTCACTTGTATAAAAGGTAAAGCCCTTGAATTTGTGTGTGAAAAGGTGAATGTTAGTTCAACAGTGTCCCTGGGAGCCGGGGCTCACCACCACCTGTTTGGATTTCTATAGCGGATGACATTTTAAAAAAAGTTTGACCTTTTTTTAGTATCTGAAAGAATGACACACCAAGATTTCACGTTTTACAACTTGGGCTGAGTGCTATTTTCATTTTTCGGGCAACTTTAAATTACAGAAAAGCAATTTCCCCATTTAATTTTTATCACGATCAAAAATTCCCCCACTGCTGCTATAGACTACGCTGCCTCTTAAATGATCTACAGTTATTCTCAGATCCTGCTGGCTTGCTTCCTTTTCACTTACTGAGCCATATAATTTCTAGTCTCAGAACTGCCTTTCGACTTCTCTCTCGCTCCAAGCTGGGCAAATCTTCCAGTCTCCTTTTAAATCCTCACAAACTGGATCTACAAACTGGGGTGTGCACTCCCACCTGCATTTTCTCTGCTTCAGGTACAGGACTGGCTGCCTCTAACTCCTGCTCCCTTTGCCTCTCAAGTGGGCCACACTGGACAAAATCTACTCTTGATTTAAATTTATAGGGAAGCCTGTAACCTGATTCCCTTCCCCATGACAATGTAGCTTTGTACCTCAGTAAAACTGCTGTTTAGTGCTCCTTGATCCCAGCTCTGTTTCATCTTACAAGTAAATAGATTGGTCACTGCACCATTGTTCACAACCTACAAGATGTTTCTGGAGCTCTGGGGGAGACACGTTATTCTCAGATATTACTACCATTACCTCCAAACGTAAGTATCTTGCACCTTCTCTACAGTCAAGCAATTCATGTGATCTCAAACTATTGAACCACCTAGGTTAACTGCCAGATGGACTTGAGCAGGTCTCATGAGCCCTTTCATTTGCCCTGAGATACAGTTCCAAAATATATTAGTCTGTCACAGTTATGAGGATTATAAAATTGAGACCACAGTATGTGGGTCATGTACAAGTGTGCTTGTGAATGCCACTGCACTTGAGAGTACATCACTGGGATACATCTCCAATCAAGTACCCCTCCTCACCCATGACAGCCCAAGCTGCATATTGCATGGTTTTGTGAAGCTCATTGTGGGTCTGAAGTTCAGCGAAAGGGAACATTCTTTCAGGAATTTCACAGCTATTCGACTAGAGTGCATCTCGCTTCTCTTAACCGACCAGGTGACACTCGGAATTCAAGTTTTATTTATTTGCGCTATGGCCACTAGGGGCTCAGAGTCCCTGAACAAAGACATGCAATGGCAATTATACCCTTTGGCTCAACTACAGACAATGAACTTCTACCAAATATGTATATTTGTTTGATAAAATGATTATGTCCATTCATAATAATTGGCATTACATAATGTATAGCATGGGTATAGCTGTCCAATTACAAGTACATCTGCTTAATTAAACTCAATCACATATTTCTATTTAGCTAATAACTCTGACATAAATATATGTCTGACCAGTGGTGTATTAACTCCTCTACCCACTCTTCCTTGATTTTAGCAGGCAAGCACAAGTTACAGCTGTACGGTGTTCAGTTGGTTTCTTGTGTGAAGTAAGCCTTCCTTATAATGAGTACAGCCATTGTGACTTATCTGTAGCTAAGGCAAATTATTTCTCAGAAGTTTCTGCCTCCGAGAATTTTAGTCACTAGCAGCTTGTGTGATTTTTAAACTTGTATTATTTTTAACCCTTTCAAGTGTAGCAGTCGGACTTTTATTCAAGCCCTAACAGAGGCTTATGGTGTAGCGCACAGCTTGTTGTTGTTACACGTCTATTGTTGTCTCTCTGGGTTTCTGCTTCTTACCTCATTTCATTCTGTACTTCTGAGTGGGGGGATGGTCAGAGCCTTGTAGAAAGTTTACAGCACAGGAAGAGGCCACTGGGCCCATCGTGTTTGAGCCAGCTGAAAAATGAACCTCCCTCCCCTTAAATTATACACCTTGGCTAATAAATGAAAGTATTCCATACATCATCTTAACCGCCTGTCCTACCTTTGGGGATCTGTGGACATTCACTCCAAGGTCCCTCACTTCCACTACACCTCTCATTTACTGTGTAATCCTTTGTCTTGATGAATTTCCCAAATGTATCACCTCTCATTTCTCTGGGTTAAATTCTATTGGCCACTTTTCTGCCCACCTGACCAGTCCATGGATACCTTGCTGCAGTCTACAACAATCCTCCTCGCTATCTATGGATAATTTTTGTGTTGCCTGAAAAATTATTGATCATTTATCCTCGTCATTATTGTATATCTCAAAAAGCAAGGGGCTCATTACAACGTTAGCAGAGCCTGCCAATCTTCCTGTATCCAGTGAGGATTGGAAAATGGCAGCCAGACCCTCTATAATTTCTCCCTGACTTTTAACAGCCTGGGGTTGTTTTCATCTGGCCCTGGTAATCTATCCACTCTCAGGAATGCTATTCCTTTCAACATAAGTGAGGAGGTATTCTCACATCCAATATTTCACACTGCTTAACTACAATGTCTGCATTATCCTCTTTTTGGGAAAACAGATGCAAAGTATTCATTCAGAACCATATTCACATCCTCTGCCTCCACATATAGGTTACCTTTTTATGGGCCCTACTCTTTTCTTAGTTATCCTCTTACTCTTAATGCATAGATAAAATATCTTTGGCTTGTCCTTGATTTTGTTTGCCAATATTTCATGTCCAATCTTTTCCTAATATACTTTTTAATAACATCTCTTCCTTTACTACTCCAGGCTTTCTGTAGTATTGACTGACACAAGCTTCACGCCTCTGCCTTGCTGTGCCCTTGACATGCAGGGATTTGTCATTCAACCCTTTTTGTGGGAACACATTTACTCTGAACCCCTTTGACAGCCCTCCCACTGCTCGTACCTTCAAGTACCTGTTTCCAGTCCACTTTTGCTAAGTCAACCTCTTAAAACTGGCCTTGCCTCAATTTAGAAATCTTAACTCCTGTTTCACCTTTGTCCTTTTTACATCACCATGTTACAGCCCACTGAATTATGATCATGACTTCCATAATGCTCCCCCTCCTTGCACCTGCCCAGCTTCATCTCCTAAAACTACGTCCAGCCTTGTTGGACTTGCTACAGACTGGCCAAAAGTGTTCTGTTCTCTTCATTCCTTTCACAACAAAACTATCCCAGTTAATATTGGAATAGTTAAAATCCTGTACTATTACAATTGCTACTGCTAGTTTTATGGTCATCATTCCTGAAAGTACCATTCTTCCAGATTTTATTTACTGAATTATTATCACTACCGTATTGCTTTTGTACTTCTCCGAGATTTGCTCTTCTATCTCTCTCTGATTGTTTGGAGTCTAGAATACACTCCCAGTAGGGTGACTACCAATTTGTGTGTTCCTTATCTCAATTCATCTGGCCTCCGTTGATAGTTTGAACACATCACTCCTTACAGCGGCAATTTCTTCCCCAACCAAAATTGCCACCACCCCTCTGTTTTTAATCCCCCTTTCTATTCTGAAAACACTGTAAGCATCGTGAGAGCGATGACTTCGAGTATAGTGGATTTGTATTCTAGTGAGTGTTGTTGGACAAATTTATCCCCTGTTAATTGCCTTCCTATCCCCATCTTTGCTCCTCTTATCAGTAAGACTTCCTGCAAACCTCACTCTCTTTATTAGCCCTTTGAACCTATCGTTTAACCCCTGTATTCTTTCCCCATGTCTCCTGACCTCTGATCATAGAACACATAGAACAGTACAGGCCCTTCGGCCCTCGATGTTGTGCCGAGCTTTGTCCAAAACCAAGATCAAGCTATCCCACTCCCAATCATCCTGGTGTGCTCCATGTGCCTATCCAATAACCGCTTGAAAGTTCCTAAAGTGTCCGACTCCACTATCACAGCAGGCAGTCCATTCCACACCCCAACCACTCTGAGTAAAGAACCTACCTCGGACATCCCTCCTATATCTCCCAACATTAACCGTATAGTTATGCCCCCTAGTAACAACTACATGCACCCGAGGAAATAGTCTCTGAACGTCCACTCTATCTATCTCCCTCATCATCTTATAAACCTCTATTAAGTTGCCTCCCAACCTCCTTCGCTCTAAAGAGAAAAGCCCTAGCTCTCTCAACCTTGCCTCATAAGACCTACCCTCCAAACCAGGCAGCATCCTGGTAAATCTCCTTTGCACTCTCTCCAATGCTTCCACATCCTTCTTACAGTGAGGTGACCAGAACTGCACACAATATTCCAAATGTGGTCTCACCAAGGTCCTGTACAGTTGCAGCATAACCCCACGGTTCTTAAACTCAAACCCCCTGTTAATAAACGCTAACACACTATAGGCCTTCTTCACGGCTCTATCCACTTGAGTGGCAATCTTCAGAGATCTGTGGATATGAACCCGAAGATTTCTCTGTTCCTCCACATTCCTCAGAACCCTACCGTTGACCCTGTAATCCGCATTCAAATTTGTCCTACCAAAATAAATCACCTCGCACTTATCGGGGTTAAACTCCATCTGCCATTTTTCGGCCCAGCTCTGCATCCTATCAATGTCTCTTTGCAGCCTACAACAGCCCTCCACCTCATCCACTTCTCCACCAATCTTGGTGTCATCAGCAAATTTACTGATCCGCCCTTCAGCCCCCTCCTCCAACTCATTGATAAAAATCACAAATAGTAGAGGACCCAGCACTGATTGATCCCTGTGCTACACCGCTGGTAACTGGTCTCCAGTCTGAGAATTTTCCATCCACCACCACCGCCCTCTGTCTTCTATGAGATATCCAGTTACTTATCCAATCGGCCAACTTTCCCTCTATCCCACACCTCCTTACTTTCTTCATGAGCCGACCATGGGGGACCTTATCAAACGCCTTACTAAAATCTATGTCTATGACATGAACTGCTCTACCTTCATCAACACACTTAGTTACCTCCTCAAAGAATTCAATCAAATTTGTGAGGCAAGACTTACCCTTCACGAATCCGTGTTGACTATCCCGCATTAAGCTGCATCTTTCCAAATGGTCATAAATCCTATCCCTCAGGACCTTTTCCATTAACTTACCGACCACCGAAGTAAGACTAATTGACCTATAATTACCAGGGTCATTCCTATTTCCTTTCTTGAACAGAGGAACAATATTCGCCACTCTCCAGTCCTCTGGCACTATCCCCGTGGACAGTGAGGACCCAAAGATTAAAGCCACAGACTCTGGAATCTCATCCCTTGCCTCCCAAAGAATCCTAGGATATATCTCTTCTGGCCCAGGAGACTTATCGACCCTCATGTTTTTCAAAATCACTAATACATCTTCCCTCAGAACATCTACCTCCTCCAGCCGATCAGCCTGTATCCCACTCTCATCCTCAAAAACATGGCTCCTCTTCTTGGTGAACACTGAAGAAAAGTATTCATTCATCTCCTCTCCTTTCTCTTCTGACTCCATGCACAAGTTCCCACTACTGTCCTTGACCGGCCCTAACCTCACCCTGGTCATTCTTTTATTTCTCACATAAGAGTAAAAAGCCTTGGGGTTTTCCTTGACCTGACAAGGACTTCTCATGCCCCCTCCTCGCTCTCTTAAGCCCTTTTTTTTAGCTCATTCCTTGCTAACTTGTAACCCTCAATCGACCCAACTGAACCTTGTTTTCTCATCCTTACATTCGCTTCCTTTTTCTTGACAAGACATTCAATCTCTTTTGTGAACCATGGTTCCCTCACTTGGCCATTTCCTCCCTGCCTGACAGGGACATACCTATCAAGGACACGCAGTATTTGTTCCTTGAACAAGCTCCACTTTTCATTGACAGTTTCTGACAATTTCTGTTCCCATCTTATGCACCCTAATTCTTGCCTAATCGCATCATAATTACCCCTCCCCCAATTATAAACCTTGCCCTGCCGTATGGCCCTATCCCTCTCCATTGCAATAATGAAAGACACCGAATTGTGGTCGCTATCTCCAAAGTGCTCTCCCACAACCAATCTAACACTTGGGCTGGTTCATTACCCAGTACCAAATCCAATGTGGCCCCACGTCTTGTCGGCCTATCCACATATTGTGCCAGGAAGCCCTCCTGCACACACTGTACAAAAACTGCCTCATCCGAACTATTCGACCTATAAAGGTTCCAATCAATATTTGGAAAGTTAAAGTCACCCATCACAACTACCCTGTGACCTCCACACCTATCCATAATCTGCTTTGCAATTTCTTCCTCCACATCTCTATTACTATTTGGGGGCCTATAGAAAACTCCTAACAACGTGACCGCTCCTTTCCTATTTCTAACTTCAGCCCATATTACCTCAGTAGGCAGATCCCCCTCGAACCGCCTTTCTGCAGCCGTTAAACTATCTTTGATTAACAATGCTACTCCTCCACCTCTTTTACTACCACCTCTACTCTTACTGAAACATTTATACCCTGGAACTTCCAACAACCATTCCTGTCCCTGTTCTAACCATGTCTCCGTGATGGCCACAACATCGTAGTCCCAAGTACCAATCTACGCTCCAAGTTCACCTACCTTATTCTGGATGCTCCTTGCATTGAAGTAGACACACTTCAACCCACCTCCTGTCTGCCGGTACACTCCTACGACCTTGATACCTTCCTCAGTACCTCACTACACTCAACACTGGCTTCTGGACTACAGTTCCCTTTTCCATCCCCCTGACAAATTAGTTTAACCCCCCCCGAAGAGTCGTAGCAAATTTCCCTCCCAGGATATTGGTGCCCCTCTGGTTCAGGTGCAACCCGTCCCGTTTGTACAGGTCCCACCTTCCCCAGAATGTGTTCCAATTATCCATGTAACTGAAACCCTCTCTCCTACACCATCCCTGCAGCCACATGTTTATCTGCACTCTCTCCCTGTTCCTCAACTCGCTATCACGTGGCACCGGCAACAAACCAGAGATGACAACATGGTTTGTCCTGGCTCTCAGCTTCCACCCGAGCTCCCTAAATTTCTGTTTTAAATCCCTGTCCCTTCTCTTACCTATGTCGTTGGTACCGATGTGTACCACAACCTGTGACTGTTCCCCCTCCCCCTTAAGGATCCTGAAAACACGGTCCGAGACGTCACGGACCCTGGCACCCGGGAGGCAACATACCATCCGTAAGTCTCTTTCGCTGCCACAGAACCTTCTATCTATCCCTCTAACTGTCGAGTCCCCAATAGCTATTGCTCTCCTGCTCTCCCCCTTTCTCTTCTGAGCCACAGGGACGGACTCAGTGCTGGAGATCCAGTCACCGTGGCTTACCACTGGTAGGTTGTCCCCCTCAACTGTATCCAAAGCGGTATACTTGTTGCTGAGGGGAACGACCACAGGGGATCCCTGAACTGACAGTTTCCTCCCAGCCCCTCTCACCGTCGCCCATCTATCTTCATTCCTTGGAGTAACTACATCCCTGAAGCTTCTATCTATGTAATCCTCTGCCTCCTGAATGGTCCGAAGTTCATCCAAGGGGAGAGCTGCAGAACAAAGAGATCTAGGGATACATGTTCATAGCTCCTTGAAAGTGGAGTCACAGGTGGACTGACGGGTGAAGAAGGCATTCGGCATACTTGGTTTCATTGGTTAGAACATTGAATACAGGAGTTGGGACGTCTTGTTGAAGTTGTACAAGACATTGGTAAGGCCACACTTGGAATACTGTGTACAGTTCTGGTCACCGTATTATAGGAAGGATATTATTAAACTAGAAAGAGTGCAGAAAAGATTTACTAGGATGCTACTGGGACTTGATGGTTTGAGTTATAAGGAGAGGCTGGATAGACTGGGACTTTTTTCTCTGGAGCATAGGAGGCTTTGGGGTGATCTTATAGAGGTCTATAAAATAATGAGGGGCATAGATCAGCTAGATAGTCAACATATTTTCTCAAAGGTAGGGGAGTCTAAAACCAGGGGGCATAGGTTTAATGTGAGAGGGGAGAGATACAAAAGGGTCCAGATGGGCAATTAATTCACAGAGGGTGGTGAGTGTCTGGAACAAGCTGCTAGAGTTAATAGTAGAGGTGGATATAATTTTGTCTTTTAAAAAGCATTTAGAGAGTTACATGGGTAAGATGGCTATAGAAGGATATGGGCCAAATGCGGGCAATTGGAACTGGCTTAGTGGTTTAAAAAAAGGACATGGACAAGTTGGGCGAAGGGCCTGTTTCCATGCTGTAAACCTCTATGCCTAAGTCTACTTTGACATTCAATGAGATCATGACTGATCTGATATAATCCACTTTCCCACCTTATCCCCATAACCCTTGATTCCCTTACTGATTAAAAATCTGTCAGCTCAGCTCTGAACATACTTAATGACCCAGTCTCTACAGCCCTTTGCAGTAAAGAATTCCACGGATTCACTACCCTCAGAGAAGAAATTGCTCCTCATCTCTGTCTCAAATAGCTGATCTCTTACTCTGAGATTATGTCCTCTGGTCTTAGACTCTCCCACAAGAGGAAACAGCCCGTCAGCATCTACCCTATCAAGTCCCTGAGAATCCTAAACGTCACAATAAGGTCACCTCTCTTTCTAAACTCTAATGAGTACAGGCCCAACCGACTTAAACTCTCTAATGAACCTTCTCTGAACTGCCTCCAATGCCAATATATCTTTTCTTAGATAAGCGGACAAAACTGTTCACAATGTTGCAGGCATGGTTTAATTAGTGCCTTGTATAGTTTTAGCAAGACTTTCCTATTCTTATACTTCATTCTCTTTGAAATAAAGGCTAACATTCCACTTGGGTTCCTGATTTACTGCTGAACTTGCATGCTCGCTTTTTTGTGATTTACGCACAAGGACCCCAAACCCCTCCGTGCTGCAGCTTTCTGCAGTCTTTCTCCATTTAAATATTCAGCTCATTTATTCTTTCTACCAAAGTACATAACATTATATCTGCCAAGTTTTAATCTAACCGGTCTGTATACCTTTGTAGACTCTGTGTCATCCTCGCCATATGCCTTTCCACCTATTTTTGTGTCATTTGCAAACTTGGCCAAAGTACATTGACCTTGTCAAAGACATAAATATATGTAAATAATTGTGGCCCCAGCACTGATCCCTGTGGCACTCCACTAGTTACAGGCTGTCATCCTGCAAATACCCCTCTTATCCCATTCTGTCTTCTGTCAGTTAGCCAATCCTCCATCCTTCCTAATATACCACCCCCATCACCATGGGCTCTTATTAAGTAGCCTTTTGTGCAGTACCTTATTGAATGCTTTTTGGAAATCCTAGTATATTACATCTGGCTCCCCTTTATCTATCCTGCTCATTACTACCTCAAATAATTTTAAGAAGTTTATCAGGCATGATTTTCTCTTCATTAAGCTATGCTGATTCTGCTTGATTATATTGTGCATTTCTAAATGCTCTGCTATTACACCCTTTATAATGCATTCTAACATTTTCCCAATGACTGATGTTAAGCTAACTGACCTAGAGTTACCTATTTTTTTTGTCTGTTTCTCTTTTTGAATAAGGGTGTTACATAAGCAATTTTCCAATCCTCTGGGACTTTTTCAAAATTTAAAGATTCTTGTAAGATTACTACCAGTGCTTTGACTATCTCTGTAGGTACTTTCTTTATTATCCTTGGATACAACCCATCAGGTCCAAGGGATTTATCAGCCTTTAGCCCCATTACATAGGAACATATAGCAACTAGAAGCAAGAATAGGCCATTTGGCCCTTCGAGCCTGCTCTGCCATTCATTTTGATCATGGCTGATCTCTGACCTCAGTTCTAAAAGGTCTTATCTTCCATCTATGGCTCCTAGTTCTGGGCTCCCCCACCATTGGGAACATTCTTTCTGAATCTACCCTATCTAACCCTGTTAGAATTTTATAAGTTTCTATGAGATCCCCTCTCACTCTTCTAAACTCCAGTGAATATAATAACCCTAACCAACTTAGTTTTTCCTCAGATGACAGACCTGCCATCCCAGCAATCAGTCTGGTAAACCTTTGCTGACCCTCTATAGCAGGGACATCCTTCCTCAGTTAAGGATACCAAAACTGCACGCAATACTCCAGGTGTGGCCTCACCAATGCCCTATACAATTGCAGCAAAACATCCCTATCCTTACACTCAAATTCTCTCACTATGAAGGCCAATATACCATTTGCCTTCTTTATTGCCTGCTGTACCTGTGCACTTACTATAGGCGACTGATGCACAAGGGCTCTAAGGTCTTGTGGAGTATCCACCTCTCTCAATTTACACCCATTCAAGTAATAATCTGTCTTCCTATTATTGCTCCCAAAGTGGATAACCTCACATTTATCAACATTATACTGCATTTACCATGCACATGCCCACACATTCAGCCTGTCCAAATCACACAAGCATTTCTGCATCTTCCTCACAGCTCACCCTCCCACCCAACTTTGTATCATCTGCAAATTTGGAGATAATACATTTTGTTCCCTCTTCCAAATCATTAATATATAATGTGAACAGTTGGGGTCCGAGGACAGATCCCTGCAGTACCCCAGTAGTCTCTATCTGCCAATCAGAAAAAGACCCATATATGTCAACTCTTTGCTTCCTATCTGCTAACCAGCTTTCTATCCACCTCAGGATACCTGCAATCCCATGTGCTTTAACTTTACATAGTATTCTGTTATGTGAGACCTTGTCGAAAGCCTTCTGAAAGTCTAAATACACCACATCTACTGGCTCTCCTCGGTCAACTTTACTAGTTACATCCTCAAAGAATTCCAATGGATTCGTCAAGCATGATTTCCCTTCTCTAAATCCACGCTGACTTTGTCTCATTCTATCACTGCCTTCCAAATGCTGACTTATGAAATCCTTGATAATGGACTCTAGCAACTTCCCCAGTATCGATGTTAGGCTCACTGATCTATAGTTCCCTGTTTTCTCTGTACCTCCCTTTTTGAATAGCAGGCTTACATTACATCCTTCTGGTAGTGTGGTAATCAGAATTGGACTCAGCTTTCCAAATGTGGCCTAACCAATGTTTTATATCATTATTACATAATTTGCCAACTTTTATGCTCAATGCCCGGGCCAATGAAGGCAAGCATGCTTATGCTTTTTTCACCACCTTTTCCATCTGTGCTGCCACTTTTAAGAAGCTGCGGATCTGTACTCCCAGATCTCTCTGTGTGTATATGCTCCTGATGGTTCTGTCATTTATTTTATAGCTCCCTCCTGAACTGGATCTACCAAAATGCATCACCTCGCATTTGTCCCGATTAAATTTCCATCTGCCATTTCTCCACCCAATTTTCCAGCCTATCTATATTCTGTTGTATTCTCTGGCAATCTTCATCACTATCCGCAACTCCAGCAATCTTAGTATCATCCGCAAACTTGCTAATCACACCAGCTACGTTTTCTTCCAAGTCATTTATATATGTTACAAACAGCAGAGGTCCCAGCCACTGATCCCTGTGGAACACCAATAGTTACAGTCCTCCATTCAGAAAAACATCTTTTCACCACTACCCTCTGTCTTCTACGGCCAAGCCATTTCTGAATCCATCCAGCTAGTTCACCCTTGCTCTCGTGTGATTTAGCCTTTTGCACCAGCCTACCATGAGGGACCTTGTCAAATGCTTTAGTAGAGTCCATGTAGACAACATCCACTACCCTTCTCTTGTCAATCATTTTTGTCACCTCCTCAAAAAACTCAATTAAATTAGTGAGACATGACCCCCCTCGTACAAAGCCATGCTGTCTGTCGTTACTAAGACCATTCAGTTCAAAATGTGCATAGATCCTATCCCTAAGAATTTTCTCCAACAATTTCGCCATCACTGAAGTCAAGCTCACTGGCCTATAATTATCCGGGTTATCTTTGTTACCTTTCTTAAATAATGGGAGAACAATGGCTATCCTCCAATCTTCTGGCGGATGATCAGAGTTGATTGGAGTGCCTGTCCTGCACTCCAATCAACTGCTTCTTAAAAGACTCCTACATGCCAGATGTAGATTCACCCTCAAACAGCCTCTCCCAAACAACAGCCTCCAAATCCTTTCTAATCTGGTTGTAGTTAGCCTTCCCCAAATTTAGCACCTTAACCCGAGGACAACACTTGTCCTTTGCCATGAGTATCTGAAAACTTACGGAATTGTGGTCACTGTTCGCCACATGTTTCCTCACTGCAACTTTGATGACCTGGTCGGGCTCATTCCCTAGTACGAGGTCCAGTATAGCCGCCTCACTAGCCGCATTATCTATATTTTGATCCAAAAAACCTTCTTGGACACACTTAACGAATTCCTCACCATCCGGACCCCAGCCCTATGAGATTTCCAGTCAATATAAGGAAAATTAAAGTCTCCCACTACAATAACCCTATTATTTCTACCAGAAGGATGTGGAGGCTTTGGAGGGAGTACAGAAAAGGTTCACTAGGATGTCACCTAGTATGGAGGGTATGAGCTATGAAGAGAGATTGAATAAACTGGGATTGTTCTCCCTGGAAAGAAGAAGGCTGAGGGGCGACCTGATAGAAGTTTATAAAATTATGAGGGGCACAGATAAGGTGAACAGTTGGAAGCTTTTTCCCAGGGCAGAAATGACAATTACAAGGGGACACAAGTTCAAGGTAATGGAGGAAAGGTTCAGTAGAAGCGGGTGAAGTTTTTTACACAGAGGATGGTGAAGGCCTGGAATGCACTGTCAAGTGGGGTGGTTGAGGCAGACACGTTAGTGACATTTAAGACATCTGGATAGACCCATGAACAGGTGGGGTATAGAGGGATACAGGTGGTTGGTCTAGATAGGACAACGTGATAGATGCAGGCTTGGTGGCTGAAGAGCCTGTCCTGGTGCTGTAATGTTCTTTGTTCATTAGCTACCCTCCAATCTGTAGGAACTAATCCAGAGTCCAACGAATTTTGGAAAATAACCACCAATGGATGTACTATTTCCAGGGCCACTTCCTTAAGTACTCTGAGATGAAGATTATCAGGGCCTGGAGGTTTATCCACCTTCAATCTCAACAATTTCCCTAAAATCATTTCTCTACTAACGCTTCAGCTCCCCACTAAAACATGTTTCTCTCAGCACTTCTGGTACATTATTCATTCCTTCCTTTATGAAGACAGAAACAAATTATGAATTTAATTCCTCAGACATTTCTTTAAAATTTAACTCCTCTGCCATTTTCTGGTCCCCATTATTAATTCCCCAGTCTCATTCTCTCTTTTTATATATTTGCAGAAGCTCTTATTGTCCATTTTAAAAATTACCTTATAGTTTATCTTCTCCCGCTTTATTTTTTTTGGTCATTTTTTGTTGTTTTTTAATCTTTCCCACTCCTCTGGCTGGTCACTTATTTTTACCACGTCGTATGTTTGTTCTTTCAATTTAATACTATTCTTAACTTCCTTGATTAACCATGGTTGATTTGTCCCCTTCATAGAGTCATTCTTCCTCACTGGGATATATTGGTTGTAACTATTTTTATAAATGTCTGCCAATGCTGATCAACTGTGCACTCCAGCCAGCTCTGCCTTCACTCCTTTGTAATTACTCTTATTTAAGTTTAGCACAGTTGTTTCTGATGCAAACGTCTCTCTCAAACTGAATGCTAAATTCTACTATGTTATGGTCACTGCTTCCCAGGGGATTTGTTACTCCAAAATTGTTTATTAAACCTGCCTCATTACATATTGCCACATCCAAAATAGCCTGATCCCTGTTTGGATTCATAACATATTGTTCAAAGAAACTGACTTGAATACACTCTCTGAATTCTTTCTCGCCACTGCCTCTGCCAATTTAATTTTCCCCATCCACATGAAGACTATACTCATATAGACTATAGTCCCATGTTTAATTTACTACCTTTTTACAGGCCCTCATTATCTCCTGATTATTCTCTGTCCTACAGTATAGCTACTGTCAGGGGGTCTATTGACTACTCCCTCCAATGTCTTTTTCACCTTGTTATTTCTTAACTCCACTCATATACATTCTACATCTTCTGATCCAAGATAATTTTTTGCTATCATTACTTACCTATGTGCTGGTACAGTGGTTAGCATTGCTGCTTCACAGGGGGAGGAACCTGGGTTCAATTCCAGCCTTGGTGACTGTGTGGAATCATAGAATCCCTACAGCATAGGTGGAGGCCATTTGACCCATACATTTCCCTGCTCATCCTCCATAACCTTCCTAATTAAAAATCTGTCCATCTCTTCCTTAAATTTACTTAAAGTCCTGGCACACCACACTCAAAGGAAGTGAATTCTACAGACTGTGACCCTTTGAGAGAACTAATTTCACCTCATTCTGTTTTAAATTTGCTACTCCTTATCCTAAAACTATAACCTCTTGTTCTAGATTTCCTGGCAAGAGGAAACATTCCCTCCACGCCGAATTTGTCAAGCCCCCTTATCATTGTCTACACCTCAATTAGACCTCCCCTCACTCTTCTAAGCTCCAAGGAATATAGGCATAAACTGCCCAATCTCTCATCTTAAAACAAACTCCTCATCTCTGGAATCAATCCAGTGAGCCTCTTCTCAACTGCCACCAGTGCAAATACATCCCTCAAGTAAGGGGACCAAAACTATACACAATTATCTAGGTGTGATCTCACTAATGCTTTGTACAATAGCAGTAACACATCACTGCTTTTATATTCCATTCCTTTAGCAATAAATGCCAACATTTCATTTACTTTCCTTATTACATGCTGCGCCTGCATATTAGTTTTCTGCAACTCAAGCACGAGGACAACTAGGTCCCTCTGCACCAGAGCACTCTGAAGTTTCTCTCTATTCGGATAATAGTTTGCCTTTGTACTTTCCTACCAAAATGGATAACCTCACACTTGTACATGTCAAACTTCACTTGCCAAATTTTGCCCCATACGCTTAATATCCATATCCATTTGTACATTTCTTATTTCCTTATTGCAACTTACTATCCCACATACTTAGCGTCATCTGCAAATCTGGCTATGATACCTACAAACCCCGCATCCAGGTTATTAAAATAATTGTAAATAGTTGGGGCCCGAGGACTGAAGCGTATGGCACCCCACTAGTTACATCTTGCCAACCAGAAAATGACCCATTTACCCCGACTCTCTGTTTTCTGTTGGTTAGTCAATCCTCGAGCCAAACTGATAACGGCATGGTAGCACAGTGGTTAGCACTGCTGCTTCATAGCTCCAGGGACCTGGGTTCGATTCCCGGCTTGGGTCACTGTCTGTGTGGAGTTTGCACATTCTCCTCGTGTCTGCATGGGTTTCCTCCGGGTGCTCCAGTTTCTTCCCACAGTCCAAAGATGTGTGGGTTAGTTTGATTGGCCATGCTAAAATTGCCCCTTAGTGTACTGGGATGCGTAGATTAGAGGGATTAGCAGGTAAAATATGTAAGGATATGGGGGTAGGGCCTGGGTGGGATTGTGATCGGTGCAGACTAGATGGGCCGAATGGCCTCTTTCTGTACTGTAGGGTTTCTATGATTTCTATGAAATTACCCCTAATCCCAAGTGATCTCACCTTGTGTAAGAGGTCTGAACAATCCCCATCCACTACCACTCTCCTCCATCTGGCTCGGCATGGTGGTCATGATGTGGCGATGCCGGCGTTGGACTGGGGTAAACACAGTAAGAGTTTTAACAACACCAGGTTAAAGTCCAACAGGTTTATTTGGTAGCAAATGCCATTAGCTTTCGGAGCGCTGCTCCTTTGTCAGATGGAGTGGATATCTGCTCTCAAACAGGGCATACAGAGACACAAAATCAAGTTACAGAATACTGATTAGAATGTGAATCTTTACAGCTGATCAGGTCTTAAAGATACAGACAATGTGAGTAGAGGGAGCATTAGGCACAGGTTAAAGAAATGTGTATTGTCTCCAGACAGGACAGCCAGTGAGATTCTGCAAGTCCAGGAGACAAGCTGTGGAGGTTACCGATAGTGTGACATGAACCCAAGATCCCGGTTTAGGCCATCCTCATGTGTGCGGAACTTGGCTATCAGTTTCTGCTCAGCGACTCTGCGCCGTCGTGTGTCGTGAAGGCCGCCTTGGAGAACGCTTAGCCGAAGATCAGAGGCTGAATGCCCGTGACCGCTGAAGTGCTCCCCCACAGGAAGAGAACAGTCTTGCCTGGTGATTTTCGAGCGGTGTTCATTCATCCGTTGTCGTAGCGTCTGCATGGTTTCCCCAATGTACCATGCCTCAGGACATCCTTTCCTGCAGCGTATCAGGTGGACAACGTTGGCCGAGTTGCAAGAGTAGGTACCGTGTACCTGGTAGATGGTGTTCTCACGTGAGATGATGGCATCCGTATCGATGATCCGGCACGTCTTGCAGAGGTTGTTGTGGCAGGGTTGTGTGGTGTCGTGGTCACTGTTCTCCTGAAGACTGGGTAGTTTGTTGCGGACAGTGGTCTGTTTGAGGTTGTGTGGTTGTTTGAAGGCAAAAAGTGGGGGTGTGAGGATGGCCTTGGCGAGATGTTCGTCTTCATCAATGACATGTTGAAGGCTCCGGAGGAGCTGCCGTAGCTTCTCCGCTCCGGGGAAGTACTGGACAACGAAGGGTACTCTGTCCACTGTGTCCCGTGTTTGTCTTCTGAGGAGGTCGGTGCAGTTTTTCGCTGTGGCGCATTGGAACTGTCGAGCGATGAGTCGAGTGCCATATCCTGTTCTTATGAGGGCATCTTTCAGCGTCTGGAGGTGTCTGTTGCGAACCTCCTCATCCGAGCAGATCCTGTGTATACGGAGGGCTTGTCCGTCGGGGATGGCTTCTTTAACGTGTTTAGGGTGGAAGCTGGAGAAGTGGAGCATCGTGAGGTTATCCGTGGGCTTGCGGTATCGTGAGGTGCTGAGGTGACCGTCCTTAATAGAGATGCGTGTGTCCAAGAATGCAACCGATTCCGGAGAGTAGTCCATGGTGAGTCTGATGGTGGGATGGAACTTGTTGATGTCATCATAGAGTTGTTTCAGTGATTGTTCACCATGAGTCCAAAGGAAGAAAATGCCATCGACGTATCTAGTGTATAGCATCGGTTGAAGGTCCTGTGCATTGAAGAAGTCTTGTTTGAACCTGTGCATGATGTTGTTGGCATATTGAGGTGCGAATTTGGTCCCCATGGCTGTTCTGTGTGTCTGGATGAAGAACTGGTCGTTGAAGGTGAAGACATTGTGGTCCAGGATGAAGCGGATGAGTTGTAAAATTGCATCTGGAAACTGGCAGTTGTCGGCATTGAGTACTGAGGCCGTTGCAGCAATGCCATCATCGTGGGGGATGCTGGTGTAGAGTGCCGAGACATCCATTGTGACGAGGAGTGCTCCTGGTTCAACTGCTCCATATGTGTTGAGTTTTTGTAGGAAGTCTGCCGTGTCGCAACAAAAGCTGGGGGTTCTTTGTACAATAGATTTCAGGATGCCCTCGACATAGCCGGAGAGGTTCTCGCACAGGGTCCCATTGCCCGATACGATGGGACAGCCGGGTTTGTTTGCCTTGTGTATCTTCGGGAGGTAGTAGAGATCTCCAACGCGGGGAGTACGTGAGATGAGAGCACGGAGGATGCTCTGAAGGTCCGGATCAAATGTCATGATCAGAGTGTTGAGTTGACGGGTGTGTTCTTTGGTCGGATCTGTGGGTAACTGTCTGTAGTGTTCCTCGTTGTTCAGTTGTCGGTACACTTCTTTGCAGTAATCCATTCTGTTCAGTATGACAATGGCCCCTCCTTTGCTGGTTTGATGACAATGTTGCGGTTGGTCTTGAGAGCGTGGATGACGTTGCGTTGTGCTTGGGTGATGTTTGGGGCTGTCTTGTGAGTGCGGCTGATGAATTTGGTATTGACGCACTTCCTGATGGCTTGGTCAAGTCGAGGCAGCGGCCTTCCGGAGGAGTCCAATTCGACTCTTTCCTCTTCGGTTGCACTGCGGATCTCTCTGTCGGCTGTTCCGGTTCATTGGCTGTCCTGTCTGGAGACAATACACATTTCTTTAACCTGTGCCTAATGCTCCCTTCCACTCACATTGTTTGTATCTTTAAGACCTGATCAGCTGTAAAGATTCGCATTCTAATCAGTATTCTGTAACTTGATTTTGTGCCTCTGTATGCCCTGTTTGAGAGCAGATATCCACTCCACCTGACGAAGGAGCAGCGCTCCGAAAGCTAATGGCATTTGCTACCAAATAAACCTGTTGGACTTTAACCTGGTGTTGTTAAAACTCTTATTCGGCATAGTGGCACAGTGGTTAGCACTGCTTCCTCACAACTCCAGGGACCTGGGTTCTATTCCCAGCTTGGGTCACTGTCTGTGTGGAGTTTGCATGTTCTCCCTGTGTCTGCATGGGTTTCCTCTGGATGCTCCAGTTTCCTCCCACAGTCCAAAGACGGTGGGTTAGGTGGATAGGCTATGCTAAAAATTGCTCCATAGTGTCAGGGGGACTAGCTAGGGTAAATACATGAGGTGATGGGGATGGGGCCTGGGTGGGATTGTGGTCAGTGCAGACTCAATGGACCGAATGGCCTCCTTCTGAACTGCAGGATTCTTTTGCTGAACTGGTTCTATCACAAAAAATATTTCCTTTAACTTGACTCACTTCCTCCAAATAAAAGGTGTGTCTTTGGGTACCCATATGAGTCCCAGTTATGTATGTCTCTTTATGGGTTCGGTGGATCATTCCCTGTTCCAGTCCTACTCCAGGCCACTCCCACAACTCCTTTATTGGTACAGTGCCACTTCATGTTCTCATTTGGACCTGGAAAAATTTACCAATTTTGCTTCCAATTTCCACAGTTCTATCACCTTCACTTTGTCAATCTCTGAACTTCTCTTCCCTTCCCTGACCTCTCTGTCTCCATTTCTGGTGATAAACTGCCATTAGTGTCCATTACAAGCCCACTGACTCCCACAACAACCTTGACCAGAGCTCTTCCACCCCACATCCTGCAAGGACTCCACCTCATTCTCTCAAATCCCTCACCTCCACTGCATCTATTCTGATGATGCCACTTTCAAAAATAGCACTGCCAATATGTCTTCCTTCTTCCTCAATCATGGTTTTCCACCCACTGTGGTTGACAGGGCTCTCAACTGTGTCAAACTCATCCCCCGGGCCACTGATCTCACCCCCTCCCCTCCCCTCCCTCTCAGACCCAGGATAGGGTCCCCTTGTCCTCACTTTAAACCCCACATTCAAAGGATCTACCTCTGCTGTTACCGCCAACTTCAGGATGACACTGCTACTCGACCATCTTCACCTCATTCCCCCCCCCCCTCCCCCATCAGCATTCCGCTGGACCGTTCTCTCCGGGACACCCTAACACCCTAGTCCACTCCTCCAACACACCCAACATCTCACCACCTGTCCAGGGCACCTTCCCATGCAATCGTAGAACCTGTCCCTTTACCTCCTCCCAGCTCACTGTCCCAGGTCCTAAGCACACCTTTCAGGTGAAGTAGTGCTTCACATGCACCTCCTTCAATCTGTTCTGTTGCATTCGCTGCTCTCAATGCAGTCTACTTTATGTCAGCGAGACCAAACTTAGACTGGGTGATCACTTTGCTGAACACCTTCAGTCCGTCCGCATGCAGGACCCTGACCTTCCTGTCGCTTGCCACTTCAACACACTACCCTTCTCTATTGTCCACATGTCCGTCCTTGGTCTTTTGCAATGCTCCAGTGAACTCCAATGCAAACTGGAGGATCAGCATCTCACCTTCTGATTGGATACTTTACATCTTTCTGGACTGAATATTGAATTCAACAACTTCAGAGCATGAACTCCCTCCTCCATATTCACCTTATTTCCCTTTATTTTATTTCATTTTGTTTCATCCTAATCAGCCATTTTATCATCCTTCTTTCTAGCTTCCACTTTCCATTCCAGCTCTCCTCCTTGCCCCTGCCAATTTCAGGGCACCTGTCACATTCCTCAGGCAGTCCTTTAACAATCTGCACCTCTTTTCTCCCATTTCCACATTCTAATCACTAAATGGACACTTTTTAGCACCTTCGCAGCCTTCTGTATCCTCATTTACATTTCCTTGTCCCATTCCAACCCCACCCTCATAGTATAAATCTCCGCTGACTCCCTTTGCTCTCAGCTCTAACGAAGGGTCAACTGGACTTGAAACGTTGGCTCTATTCCCTCCCCACAGATGCTGTCAGATGGGCTGAGATTTTCCAGCATTTTCTGTTTTTGTATCTTTTGTGCAACACCTTATCAAACACTTCTGATAGTGCAGATATACTACATCTGCAGAACCCCATCATCCACTTTCATTGTTACATCTTCGAAGGACCATAGAATACCCACAGTGCAGAAAGAGGCTATTCGGCCCATCAGGTCAGCACCAACCCTCCGAAAGACCCTCCCAACCAGACCTTTCCCTACACCCTATCCCCACCCATTTACCATGGCTAATCCATCTCGCTCACCCATCTTTGGACCCTGAGGGGAAATTTAGCATGGCCAATCTACTTAACTTGCACCTCTTTGGAATGTGGGACAAAATCGGAGCACCCGGAGGAAACACATACAGACACAAGGGAGAATGCGCAAACTCCACATACTAGCAAAAGTCTAGTAAATTAGTCAGACATGATTTACCCTTCACAAAACCACGCTGACTCTGAAGGATTGCATTTTCACTTTCTAGATGTCCTGTTATTACTTTCTTAACAATGGATTTCATGGGTTTGCCTCCCATCACACCAGCCTGCATGGCTAATACCACCGTGCCAAGGGAAAACAGCAGATCTCTGTGGCAGTAGGAATGGAGCTAACACACCACCTCATCACAGATCCCACAGCTCGCCCAACTTCAACCTGCCACTGCCACACTGGCACTCCTCAACTGTTTCCTCACTGGCCAAAGTCCATGTGCAGCAAATCGGCACAAGTGGGGCCTGGGCAGGAACCCAGACTGTAGCTGTGGAGAACGCCAATCAATGACTCTCATATTGAACACTGCCCCCTGGCAATATTCAGCGGAGGGCTCAGAGTGCCCCATTTAACCTCTGTGAAAACTATTGATCAACTCGGTGATCACTGCTTATGCTAAGAAATATAGGATGAGATCGGGAAAATTTCACAAACCAACAAATGTTGGCTAAAAAATAATAAATTGGGAGAAGTTAAAATGAGAGCAAACTGCCAAGAAATAAAAACAGAGTGAAAGCTTCTCCAAGTGAATTAAAAGGGAGTGGAATCTAATTGAAAACCACAAATATAAAGCAACCCAACGGCGGCACGGTAGCACAGTGGTTAGCACTGCTGCTTCACAGCTCCAGGGTCCTGGGTTCGATTCCCGGCTCGGGTCACTGTCTGTGTGGAGTTTGCACATTCTCCTCGTGTCTGCGTGGGTTTCCTCTGGGTGCTCCGGTTTCCTCCCACAGTCCAAAGATTGTGCGGGTTAGGTTGATTGGCCAGGTTAAAAAAATTGCCCCTTAGAGTCCTGGGATGCGTAGGTTAGAGGGATTAGCGGGTAAAATATGTCAGGGTAGGGCCTGGGTGGGATTGTGGTCGGTGCAGACTCGATGGGCCGAATGGCCTCCTTCTGCACTGTGGGGTTTCTATGATTCTATGAATAGAAAGGTAAGAGGGAGGAACTTTGAACAATCGGTTAAGGGGCAAACTGGGAAAACTAATGGCACTAAAGGTGGACAAGTCCACTGGACCTTCATCCTGGAAGGTCTGCAGCAATAGTGGATGTATTGTCATCTCCCAAAATCCCCTCAATTCTGGAATAGTCCCAGCCAATTGGAAACTGCAAATGTAATATCTCTATTACACAGCACTCTCTGGGTGAAGAAATTTCTCCTCATCTCAGTCCTAAAAGGATTACCCTGTATCCTCAAACTGTGACCCATGGTTCTGGACACTCCCACCATCTGGAACATCCCTCCTGCATCTACCCTGTTTAGTTCTGTTAGAATCATATAGGTTTCTATGCGATTCCCCTTCATTCTTTTAAACTCCAGTGAATGTTATCCTAACCAACTCAATCTCTCCTCATATATCAAATAAGGAATCAATCTGGCAAATCATCTCTGCATTCCCTCTGTAGCTAGGACATTCTTTCTCAGATGAGACTAAAACTGCACACAAGTTTGCAGAGGTGTGGCTTCACCAAGGCCCTGTATAATTGCAGCGAGACATCTCTGCTCCTGTACTCAAATCCTCTCGCTCGAAGACCAACATACCATTTGCCTTCTTCACTGCCTGCTGCACCTGCAACAATACCAACCGAATAAATCAGCACTCTCGCCCAAAAGATTAAGAGTAGCATTAGCATGACAAGTACAAGTTGCCAGTTGAACAAAGGAGGAAGCAATGCTGGATCTAGTTGAGGTGTAACGGTGCCACCATAATGGTGGCATGGTGGTTAGCACTGTTGCCTCACAGCGTCAGGGATCCAGGTTCGATTCCCAGCTTGGGTCACTGTTCTCCCTGTATGTGTGTGGGTTTCGTCCAGGTGCTCCAGTTTCCTCCAACAATTTGAAAGATGTGATTAGGTGCATTGGCTATGCTAAAAAAAATTCTCCCTCAGTGTACCTGAACAGGCGCCAGTGTGTGGTAACTAGAGGATTTTCAACGTAACTTCATAGCAGTGTTAATGTAAGCCTACTTGTAACGCTAATAAATAAACTGAAATTTAGAAGAGCAGACTTCAACGAGAAAGCATTTGGGAAAATAAACATTGGATTTGCAGCAGTCATTATAGCAGTGGTTCCCAAACCTTTTTCACTGGGCCGTGCTTTCAGAATAAAAATTTGCTCGCGCCACACCAAATTTTTTATTGATAAGAAATACATTCAAAAACAAAAAAAAACTCCTAGCAGTGCTTGATTCATAACATAGAACACAACTACTTTATAATATGATCATGGGACATCCAGAAAGTATAAAACAATGCTTGTTTAAACCATGTTTAAATGTTTCTTCGATTGTCCTTGAATCTTCCCGCCACACTTGCCATCCTCTCTCACCGCACCCTTGGGAACCACTGCATTATAGCAAAAGACATGGCACCAAGTTGAAGATAATGGAAAGAGGGATAATTCCAGGAAGTTGGAAAAGGATCTGGTCACATCTCCTGCATGCACATTGTAATACAATTACCTCTCATTAAAGTTACTGAGGAGGTGGATGCTGAGAGGGTGTTTCCCCTCTGAGGGGAACCTAGAACCAGAGGAGGAGGTTTCAGGGGTCCCCCATTTAAGATGAGAGATGAGGAGAAAATTCTTCTCTGAGGGTCGTTGGCCTATGGAGTTCTCTCCCTGAGTGGCTAGGGTGGGTGTGGGGGTGGCAGCACTGCATATATTCAAGGTGGAGTTAGACAGATTTCTGATTGACAAGGGTGGGGATGGGGGGGCAGACAGGAAACTGGAGTTGAAATCACAAACACATCAGCCATAATCTCACTGAGTGGCGGAGTGGGCTTGAGTGGCCGACTCCTATTTCTTATGATCTTGGGAGATAAGGAGCTAGGAGAGAAACAGAGCAATAGGAGGTGCTCGGAAGGGCGGTGTTTGCTCACAACACACTGTGTTTGGACAATGCACCTCCCCCCATTTTAATGCTTCTGATACATCTTCCAATTCCCTTATTGAGGAGACCCTCCCACTGTGGCTGCAGGAACATTGACCATGTTTGTCTTCAGCCCTTCCACTCCCTCCCAGAACTACAAGAGATCTCCCATGTTCTTCCCCTCCACCCCAACCCTCTATACTTATTGGACCATCGTCCGCCATTTCCAACAGCTCCAGCATCTTCCCCTGCTGGTATTCCAAAGAGACCTGTCCCTTCACAACACCCTGCTCCAATCCTCCCCTCTAACATCCCGTCCCCTGCAGGAGCAAGAGATGTCACATCTGCCCTTTCACCTCCTCCCCTCTCACCGCCCAAGACAGTGCTTCTGCTTCCCAAGTGAAAGAACCATTTACTCTGCACGCCTTTCAATCTAATCCACTGTGCGCGCTGTCCACAATGTGGTCTCAAGTTTGGGAAACACAAACATAGGCTGGGTGAGCCACTTTGTAGTTCCTCCCCAGTCCGCAGGCCCAACAATGATCTTCCAGCCAGTGCTCATTTTAACTCCATACCTCGCTGCTATTCTGACATCTGTCTTCGCTCTGCTGCCCTGTTGTGAAGGCAAGCTCGAGACACAGCACCCCATCTTTTGTCTCACCATCCTTTACACAATTGTGGACTCAACACTGAGTTCAACAACATTGGGTTGTAATGCCAGCTCCCCGCGCCCCCCTGCTCTGTTCTCTATGCTGCTTCGTTCTACCCTTTTTTTCCTCACTGCTTTGGATAACAGATACCCTGCCATTCACACCTCCTCTAGACATCTTCTGTTTACTTCCCTACTCCCTTTACCCTTCCAACAGGAAACCTATTATCATTCAATCGCTCCTGCCCTCCACTCTGTCACAGACCTTCCCTGTTCTCCTCCATTCACCCCATCACTTGCCAAAACCAATGACATCTCCCAGCTCCGAGGACAGAACATGGACTTGGAACGTTAACTGTTTCTCTCTCCACAGATGCTGCCAGACAGGGCCAGTAACTCCCGCATTTTCTCACATCGTTGTGGTCGGATCGAGTATTTCGGCATCAAATTTACTCAGACACAAAGACTGAAACAAAAGTAGTGGCGTTTATTTGATGTATGCTTACAAAAAAGTATAAGTTTAAAAGTCTGAGCTGCCCAGAATGAAACTGAAACTGCAGCAGATTCAATCAGGGCTGCAGGAACAGCGACCCAGGGAGGAGCCTGAAGCACTTGGGCCTGGAGTTTGGACCCCTGGGGCCCAGAGCCTGGGGTCCAGAGCCCGGGGCTGTTGATGAGGTGAATGTTTCCTGTGAAGTGTAACCTGTGAGTGGGCAGATTAGAGCGAGGAGGGTCTCTACAGGAACAGGCGCTCAGCATCCATCCCCTCCGTCACCCCCTCATAGGAGAAAGTCTCTGTTTTCCAGCACGTTCTGCTTTCCCCTGAATCTGCCCCCTCCCAACCCAATGCACTGGGATCTCCTGCCCCTCCCACCCCCACACCTGGGGTCTCCTACCCCTCCCACCCCCACACCTGGGATCTCCTGCCCCTCCCACCCCCACACCTGGGGTCTCCTGCCCCTCCCATCCGCACACCTGGGGTCTCCTGCCCCTCCCACCCCCACACCTGGGATCTCCTGCCCCGCCCGCCCCCACACCTGGGGTCTCCTGCCCCTCCCATCCGCACACCTGGGGTCTCCTGCCCCTCCCACCCCCATGCCTGTGGTCTCCTGCCCCCTCCCATCCCAACGCACTGGGATCTCCTGCCCCTCCCATCCCCACACCTGGGGTCTCCTGCCCCTCCCATCCCAACGCACTGGGATCTCCTGCCCCTCCCACCCCCACACCTGGGGTCTCCTGTCCCCCTCCTATCCCCATGCCTGGAGTCTCCTGCCCTCCTCCCACCCGGGATCTCCTACCCCCCTCCCACCCTTATGCCTGGGGTCTCCTGCCCCCCTCCCACCCCCATGCCTGGGATCTCCTGTCCCCCTCCTACCCCCACGCCTGGAGTCTCCTGCTCCATCCCTCCACCTGGGGTCTCTGGCTCCCCTTACTCTCTCTCCAGAGGCAGACCACTCCTGGGGCCCCTTCCCCTCTCTGCTTCCTGATTCTCTGGCTCCCACACTGCCTTGATACCCAGCCCATGTATCCGCTTCTCCCTGGGTCTCCATCCTTTCCCTCCCCTATCGCAATCATTCCTCAGTCCCAATCCCCACCCTCACTTCACTCTCACTCCACTCTGGTCCACTTTATGATCCTCACCCCCCCTACTCTTACCCTGCCCTTTGACCCCTGCCCCCTCAGCCTCCAGTTACCTGACCACATTCCCTCTATCCGCCCAAAACCCAGTCCCCCCGCCCCCCTCAGTCCCTCTGCCTGGTTCCCCTCAGCTTCCATGACTCTCCACTTCGCCTCACCCAGTTCCCCTTTGACCCTCCTCACTCTGTTCGCCAGTCTCTCCAACCAAGGCCGTCATTGGCCTTGGTTGGACCCCTTTCCTGGTCCCACCCCCGTGATCCCACCTGATTCTCCCCCCCCCCCCACAATTGTCTCCCTTCCCGCTGCCTGGTCTCCACCTCCCCCAAGCCTCCCCTCTCCCTGCACCCCCACCTGATCTCCCCCATTCTGTGGTTCCCCCCCCACCGCCACCCCCCCACCCCGGTCACATGGACATGCTGGTCAGGTTGTCGTGACTCAAACCTCCTTTGCGTGAGTTGTTTGTCCCGTGTCCGGAGTTGCAATATTCCTGGAGGTTGTGCCTCAGGGTGACCAGCGCTGAGCCCAGACAGGCCCGGTTGGGGGCCAGGACCCCGCCAGGCAGCTGGAACATCACCGTGGCCACAGCGGCCATGCCATCGTCGGTGGGTTCCAGCGTGATGGGCCCCACCTTGAAGTTTGGGTAGGAGCAGCTGAGCAGCTGGGGCAGGAAGGGCTCCGAGCGGCGGGGGTGAGGGTGAGGGGTGGGCTCTGGCGGGTACACCTTTAACCGGGGCATCAGCCTGTGGCGGAGCGGGAGGAAGACCAGCTCCGTGTCAGGCTGGAAGTACACGGCCAGCTTGGCGAAGGGGCGGCTGGCCATCTTGTTCATCTCCTGGATGTGCCGGTGGTGTTCCCGGCGGAAGTCGACAAACTGCTTGATCTTCCAGAGCAGCACGCAGACCGAGAGGAAGAGGAAGAAGCAGGAGAAGAAGACGCTGAAGAAGACAAAGAGGTCGATGTGGGCCTGGTCCTGGCGGAAGAAGAGGAGGCCCTGGGACTCGCCGCCGCTGCCGTTCCCCACTCCCAGCAGCACCATGAAGAAGCGCTGGGTCTTCAGTGTGTGCAGCTCGTATGGGTAGGTGATGACCAGGCGCTCCCTCACCGCCTTCACCACCAGGATGGTGTGCTGGCTGCCGATGGTGATGTAGGTGGTCAGCCCCTCGGCCCTCTCCTCCCGCACCCTCTCCTCAGCCGGAGCCTCGGCCAGCGGCGCGCTCACGTTCAGTGCCCGCCGGCGCCTCAGCAGCTCGGGGCTGGGGGTGTCGCGCCGGGAATCGGGGTCGCCCACCTGCACGGTGTGCAGCCCGGTGGCCGGGTCCACGCTGACGGTGAAGGAGGAGTGAGAGTTGGAGATGTAGACATCCACGCCGCCGAAGGTCACATCGATGGTGATGCGGATATCCACGTTGGTGAACTTGGGCTGCACGGCAAACAGCACCGTGCGGCCCAGCGGCAGGTTCTTGATGTTGGGCTCGTGGTAACAGTTGTTCTGTGATGTCGGATCGAAGCAGTATTCCTGTTCCACCGTAATCTGCCGGTAACACTGCCGGCCATTCGTCGGGTTCCCCAGGAAATTCTCCTTACACCGGGCGCACTGCGGAGAGGAACAGCACCAGCTAACATCAGCTCACCGCCAAGGAAAGGAATAAGGGGGGGTTCCGCGCGGGATGGAGGGTCTGCGAGGGACTGGGGAGGGTCCGCGAGGGACTGGGGAGGGTCCGCGAGGGACCGGGGAGGGGTTCGCGAGGGACTGGAGGGGGGGTCAGCGAGGGACTGGAGGGGGGGTCAGCGAGGGACTGGGGGGGGGGGTTCGCGAGGGACTGGAGGGGGGGGTCCGCGAGGGACTGGGGGGGGGGGTTCAGCGAGGGAAGGGGGTGCCGCGAGGGACCGGGGGGGGGTGCCTCGAGGGACCGGGGGGGGGGTGTCGTGAGGGACCGGGGGGGGTGCCGCGAGGGACCGGGGTGGGGGGACTGAGGCCGCAAGGGAATGGGGGGGGGGGGCGGAGGGCTGGCGCCGTGAGGGACCGGGGTGGGGGTGCTGCGAGGGGCGGGGCCAAGGCGCTCACCTGGTATTTATAACAGTCCTTCTTATCAGTTTGAGCTGTGGGACAGCTGGTCTCAGTGTTATTCTGACATTGGCACTCGGTCCCATCTGTTGTTCGACATCTGTCCCAGTGCCCGTTACACTGGCATCTGCAACACAGCAGAGGGTATCATTGTCGGCTAAGTGGGAGGGGCCCGCGGGGGTAGTCGGGGTTCCGCAGGGGAGGTCGGGGGGAGGTCGGGGGCGGCCGAGAGGAGGGGCGGAGAGGGCGGGCGAGGGGCGGAGAGGGCGGGCGAGGGGCGGAGAGGGCGGGCGAGGGGCGGAGAGGGCGGGCGAGGGGCGGAGAGGGCGGGCGAGGGGCGGAGAGGGCGGGCGAGGGGCGGAGAGGGCGGGCGAGGGGCGGAGAGGGCGGGCGAGGGGCGGAGAGGGCGGGCGAGGGGCGGAGAGGGCGGGCGAGGGGCGGAGAGGGCGGGCGAGGGGCGGAGAGGGCGGGCGAGGGGCGGAGAGGGCGGGCGAGGGGCGGAGAGGGCGAGCGAGGGGCGGAGAGGGCGGGCGAGGGGCGGAGAGGGCGGGCGAGGGGCGGAGAGGGCGGGCGAGGGGCGGAGAGGGCGGGCGAGGGGCGGAGAGGGCGGGCGAGGGGCGGAGAGGGCGGGCGAGGGGCGGAGAGGGCGGGCGAGGGGCGGAGAGGGCGGGCGAGGGGCGGAGAGGGCGGGCGAGGGGCAGAGAGGGCGGGCGAGGGGCGGGCGAGGGGCGGAGAGGGCGGGCGAGGGGCGGAGAGGGCGGGCGAGGGGCGGAGAGGGCGGGCGAGGGGCGGAGAGGGCGGGCGAGGGGCGGAGAGGGCGGGCGAGGGGCGGAGAGGGCGGGCGAGGGGAGGAGAGGGCGGGCGAGGGGCGGAGAGGGCGGGCGAGGGGCGGAGAGGGCGGGCGAGGGGCGGAGAGGGCGGGCGAGGGGCGGAGAGGGCGGGCGAGGGGCGGAGAGGGCGGGCGAGGGGCGGAGAGGGCGGGCGAGGGGCGGAGAGGGCGGGCCAGGGGCGGAGAGGGCGGGCCAGGGGCGGAGAGGGCGGGCCAGGGGCGGAGAGGGCGGGCCAGGGGCGGAGAGGGCGGGCCAGGGGCGGAGAGGGCGGGCCAGGGGCGGAGAGGGCGGGCCAGGGGCGGAGAGGGCGGGCCAGGGGCGGAGAGGGCGGGCCAGGGGCGGAGAGGGCGGGCCAGGGACGGAGAGGGCGGGCCAGGGGCGGAGAGGGCGGGCCAGGGGCGGAGAGGGCGGGCCGGGGCGGAGGGGGCGGGCCAGGGGCGGAGAGGGCGGGCCAGGGGCGGAGAGGGCGGGCCAGGGGCGGAGAGGGCGGGCCGGGGCGGAGAGGGCGGGCCGGGGCGGAGGGGGCGGGCCAGGGGCGGAGGGGGCGGGCCAGGGGCGGAGGGGGCGGGCCAGGGGCGGAGGGGGCGGGCCAGGGGTGGAGGGGGCGGGCCAGGGGCGGAGGGGGCGGGCCAGGGGCGGAGGGGGCGGGCCAGGGGCGGAGGGGGCGGGCCAGGGGCGGAGGGGGCGGGCCAGGTGCGGAGGGGGCGGGCCAGGGGCGGAGGGGGCGGGTGAGGGGCGGAGAGGGAGGGCGAGGGGCGGAGAGAGAGGGCGAGGGGCGGAGAGAGAGGGCGAGGGGCGGAGAGAGAGGGCGAGGGGCGGAGAGAGAGGGCGAGGGGCGGAGAGAGAGGGCGAGGGGCGGAGAGAGAGGGCGAGGGGCGGAGAGAGAGGGCGAGGGGCGGAGAGAGAGGGCGAGGGGCGGAGAGAGAGGGCGAGGGGCGGAGAGAGAGGGCGAGGGGCGGAGAGAGAGGGCGAGGGGCGGAGAGAGAGGGCGAGGGGCGGAGAGAGAGGGCGAGGGGCGGAGAGAGAGGGCGAGGGGCGGAGAGAGAGGGCGAGGGGCGGAGAGAGAGGGCGAGGGGCGGAGAGAGAGGGCGAGGGGCGGAGAGAGAGGGCGAGGGGCGGAGAGAGAGGGCGAGGGGCGGAGAGAGAGGGCGAGGGGCGGAGAGAGAGGGCGAGGGGCGGAGAGAGAGGGCGAGGGGCGGAGAGAGAGGGCGAGGGGCGGAGAGAGAGGGCGAGGGGCGGAGAGAGAGGGCGAGGGGCGGAGAGAGAGGGCGAGGGGCGGAGAGAGAGGGCGAGGGGCGGAGAGAGAGGGCGAGGGGCGGAGAGAGAGGGCGAGGGGCGGAGAGAGAGGGCGAGGGGCGGAGAGAGAGGGCGAGGGGCGGAGAGAGAGGGCGAGGGGCGGAGAGAGAGGGCGAGGGGCGGAGAGAGAGGGCGAGGGGCGGAGAGAGAGGGCGAGGGGCGGAGAGAGAGGGCGAGGGGCGGAGAGAGAGGGCGAGGGGCGGAGAGAGAGGGCGAGGGGCGGAGAGAGAGGGCGAGGGGCGGAGAGAGAAGGCGAGGGGCGGAGAGAGAGGGCGAGGGGCGTAGAGAGAGGGCGAGGGGCGGAGAGAGAGGGCGAGGGGCAGAGAGAGAGGGCGAGGGGCAGAGAGAGAGGGCGAGGGGCGGAGAGAGAGGGCGAGGGGCGTAGAGAGAGGGCGAGGGGCGGAGAGAGAGGGCGAGGGACGGAGAAAGAGGGCGAGGGGCGGAGAAAGAGGGCGAGGGGCAGAGGAAGAGAGCGAGGGGTGGAGAGAGAGGGCGAGGGGAGGAGAGGGCGAGGGGAGGAGAGGGAGGGCGAGGGGAGGAGTGAGAGGGTGAGGGGAGGAGAGAGAGGGCGAGGGGAGGAGTGAGAGGGCGAGGGGAGGAGTGAGAGGGCGAGAGGAGGAGTGAGAGGGCGAGGGGAGGAGTGAGAGGGCGAGGGGAGGAGTGAGAGGGCGAGGGGAGGAGAGAAAGACAGGCAGGGAGTGAAGAACGCTGGTGTGAGAGCGCTGAACTATTGGCGTGAGGGTTGGGGTTATGGTGTGGGGTGTCTTTGGGGTTACAGCGCTGGGTGGTTGGGGCTCCGGTGCGGGGTGGTTGGGGATACGGCGCGGGGTGGTTGGGGATACGGCGCGGGGTGGTTGGGGCTACGGGGCTGGGATGCTTGGAGTTTCGGTTCCGGGTGGTTGGAGTTTCGGTGCGGGTTGGTTGGGGTTACGGTGCGGGGGTGGTAGGGGTTTCGGTGCGGGGGTGGTTGGAGTTTCGGTGTGGGGGTGGCTGGAGTTTTGGTGCGGGGGTGGTTGGGGTTTCGGTGCGGGGGTGGTTGGGGTTACGGTGCGGGGTGGTTGGGGTTATGGTGCGGGGGTGGTTGGGGTTTCGGTGCGGGGTGGTTGGAGTTTCGGTGCGGGGGTGGTTGGAGTTTCGGTGCGGGGGTGGTTGGAGTTTCGGTGCGGGGGTGGTTAGGGTTTCGGTGCGGGGGTGGTTGGTGTTACGGTGCGGGGGTGGTTGGGGTTATGGTGCGGGGGTGGTTGGGGTTACGGTGCGGGGTGGTTGGAGTTTCGGTGCGGGGGTGGTTGGAGTTTCGGTGCGGGGGTGGTTGGAGTTTCGGTGCGGGGGTGGTTGGGGTTACGGCGCGGGAGTGGTTGGGGTTATGGCGCGGGGGTGGTTGGGGTTACGGTGCGGGGTGGTTGGAGTTTCGGTGCGGGGGTGGTTGGAGGTTCGGTGCGGGGGTGGTTGGGGTTACGGTGCGGGGTGGTTGGAGTTTCGGTGCGGGGGTGGTTGGGGTTACGGTGCGGGGGTGGTTGGGGTTACGGTGCGGGGTGGTTGGGGTTACAGTGCGGGGGTGGTTGGGGTTACGGTGCGGGGGTGGTTGGGGTTACGGTGCGGGGGTGGTTGGGGTTACGGTGCGGGGGTGGTTGGGGTTACGGTGGGGTAGTTGGGGTTACGGTGCGGGGTGGTTGGGGTTACGGTGGGGTAGTTGAGGTTTCGGTGCGGGGTGGTTGGGGTTTCGGTGCGGGGTGGTTGGGGTTACGGTGGGGTAGTTGGGGTTACGGTGCGGGGTGGTTAGGGTTACGGTGGGGTAGTTGGGGTTACGGTGCGGGGTGGTTGGGGTTACGGTGCGGGGTGGTTGGGGTTTCGGTGCGGGGTGGTTGGGGTTATGGTGCGGAGTGGTTGGGGTTATGGTGCGGGGTGATTGGAGTTTCGGTGCGGGGTGGTTGGGGTTTCGGTGCGGGGTGGTTGGGGTTATGGTGCGGAGTGGTTGGAGTTTCGGTGCGGGGGTGGTTGGGGTTACGGTGCGGGGTGGTTGGAGTTTCGGTGCGGGGTGGTTGGGGTTACGGTGCGGGGGTGGTTGGGGTTACGGTGCGGGGGTGGTTGGGGTTACGGTGGGGTAGTTGGGGTTACGGTGCGGGGTGGTTGGGGTTTCGGTACGGGGTGGTTGGGGTTATGGTGCGGGGGTGATTGGGGTTACGGTGGGGTAGTTGGGGTTACGGTGCGGGGTGGTTGGGGTTATGGTGTGGGGGTGGTTGGGGTTATGGTGCGGGGGTGGTTGGGGTTATGGTGCGGGGTGGTTGGGGTTATGGTGCGGGGTGGTTGGAGTTTCGGTGCGGGGGTGGTTGGGGTTATGGTGCGGGGTGGTTGGAGTTTCGGTGCGGGGTGGTTGGGGTTACGGTGCGGGGGTGGTTGGGGTTACGGTGCGGGGTGGTTGGAGTTTCGGTGCGGGGGTGGTTGGGGTTTCGGTGCGGGGGTGGTTGGGGTTACGGTGCGGGGGTGGTTGGGGTTATGGTGCGGGGGTGGTTGGGGTTACGGTGCGGGGTGGTTGGAGTTTCGGTGCGGGGGTGGTTGGAGTTTCGGTGCGGGGGTGGTTGGAGTTTCGGTGCGGGGGTGGTTGGGGTTACGGCGCGGGGATGGTTGGGGTTATGGCGCGGGGGTGGTTGGGGTTACGGTGCGGGGTGGTTGGGGTTTCGGTGCGGGGGTGGTTGGAGTTTCGGTGCGGGGGTGGTTGGGGTTACGGTGTGGGGTGGTTGGAGTTTCGGTGCGGGGGTGGTTGGGGTTTCGGTGCGGGGGTGGTTGGGGTTACGGTGCGGGGTGGTTGGGGTTACGGTGCGGGGGTGGTTGGGGTTACGGTGCGGGGGTGGTTGGGGTTACGGTGCGGGGGTGGTTGGGGTTACGGTGCGGGGGTGGTTGGGGTTACAGTGCGGGGGTGGTTGGGGTTACGGTGCGGGATGGTTGGGGTTACGGTGCGGGGTGGTTGGGGTTACGGTGGGGTAGTTGAGGTTTCGGTGCGGGGTGGTTGGGGTTACGGTGGGGTAGTTGGGGTTAAGGTGCGGGGTGGTTAGGGTTACGGTGGGGTAGTTGGGGTTACGGTGCGGGGTGGTTGGGGTTACGGTGCGGGTTGGTTGGGGTTACGGTGCGGGGTGGTTGGGGTTATGGTGCGGAGTGGTTGGGGTTATGGTGCGGGGCGGTTGGAGTTTCGGTGCGAGGTGGTTGGGGTTTCGGTGCGGGGTGGTTGGGGTTATGGTGCGGAGTGGTTGGAGTTTCGGTGCGGGGGTGGTTGGGGTTACGGTGCGGGGGTGGTTGGGGTTACGGTGCGGGGTGGTTGGAGTTTCGGTGCGGGGTGGTTGGGGTTACGGTGCGGGGGTGGTTGGGGTTACGGTGCGGGGGTGGTTGGGGTAATGGTGCGGGGGTGATTGGGGTTACGGTGGGGTAGTTGGGGTTACGGTGCGAGGTGGTTGGGGTTATGGTGCGGGGGTGGTTGGGGTTACGGTGGGGTAGTTGGGGTTACGGTGCGGGGTGGTTGGGGTTTCGGTGCGGGGTGGTTGGGGTTATGGTGCGGGGTGGTTGGGGTTATGGTGCGGGGTGGTTGGGGTTATGGTGCGGGGTGGTTGGAGTTTCGGTGCGGGGGTGGTTGGGGTTATGGTGCGGGGTGGTTGGGGTTATGGTGCGGGGTGGTTGGAGTTTCGGTGCGGGGGTGGTTGGGGTTATGGTGCGGGGTGGTTGGAGTTTCCGTGCGGGGTGGTTGGGGTTACGGTGCGGGGGTGGTTGGGGTTACGGTGCGGGGGTGGTTGGGGTTACGGTGCGGGGTGGTTGGAGTTTCGGTGCGGGGTGGTTGGAGTTTCGGTGCGGGGTGGTTGGGGTTACGGTGCGGGGGTGGTTGGGGTTACGGTGCGGGGGTGGTTGGGGTTTCGGTACGGGGTGGTTGGGGTTATGGTGGGGTAGTTGGGGTTACGGTGCGGGATGGTTGGGGTTATGGTGCGGGGTGGTTGGGGTTATGGTGCGGGGGTGGTTGGGGTTACGGTGTGGTAGTTGGGGTTACGGTGCGGGGTGGTGGGGTTTCGGTGCGGGGTGGTTGGGGTTATGGTGCGGGGTGGTTGGGGTTATGGTGCGGGGTGGTTGGAGTTTCGGTGCGGGGGTGGTTGGGGTTATGGTGCGGGGTGGTTGGGGTTATGGTGCGGGGTGGTTGGAGTTTCGGTGCGGGGGTGGTTGGCGTTATGGTGCGGGGTGGTTGGAGCTTCGGTGCGGGGTGGTTGGGGTTACGGTGCGGGGGTGGTTGGGGTTACGGTGCGGGGTGGTTGGAGTTTCGGTGCGGGGTGGTTGGAGTTTCGGTGCGGGGTGGTTGGGGTTACGGTGCGGGGGTGGTTGGGGTTACGGTGCGGGGGTGGTTGGGGTTACGGTGCGGGGGTGGTTGGGGTTACGGCGCGGGGTGGTTTGGGTTACGGTGCGGGGGTGTTTGGGGTTACGGTGCGGGGTGGTTTGGGTTTCGGTGCGGGGGTGGTTGGGGTTTCGGTGCGGGGGTGGTTGGGGTTACGGTGCGGGGGTGGTTGGGGTTATGGTGCGGAGTGGTTGGGGTTTCGGTGCGGGGGTGGTTGGGGTTACGGTGCGGGGGTGGCTGGAGTTTCGGTGCGGGGGTGGTTGGAGTTTCAGTGCGGGGGTGGTTGGGGTTACGGCGCGGGGGTGGTTGGGGTTATGGCGCGGGGGTGGTTGGGGTTACGGTGCGGGGTGGTTGGAGTTTCGGTGCGGGGGTGGTTGGGGTTTCGGTGCGGGGGTGGTTGGGGTTACGGTGCGGGGTGGTTGGGGTTACGGTGCGGGGGTGGTTGGGGTTACGGTGCGGGGGTGGTTGGGGTTACGGTGCGGGGGTGGTTGGGGTTACGGTGCGGGGGTGGTTGGGGTTACGGTGCGGGGGTGGTTGGGGTTACGGTGCGGGGGTGGTTGGGGTTACGGTGCGGGATGGTTGGGGTTACGGTGCGGGGTGGTTGGGGTTACGGTGCGGGGTGGTTGGGGTTACGGTGGGCTAGTTGAGGTTTCGGTGCGGGGTGGTTGGGGTTTCGGTGCGGGGTGGTTGGGGTTACGGTGGGGTAGTTGGGGTTACGGTGCGGGGTGGTTGGGGTTACGGTGCGGGTTGGTTGGGGTTTCGGTGCGGGGTGGTTGGGGTTATGGTGCGGAGTGGTTGGGGTTATGGTGCGGGGTGGTTGGAGTTTCGGTGCGGGGTGGTTGGCGTTTCGGTGCGGGGTGGTTGGGGTTATGGTGCGGAGTGGTTGGAGTTTCGGTGCGGGGGTGGTTGGGGTTACGGTGCGGGGGTGGTTGGGGTTACGGTGCGGGGTGGTTGGAGTTTCGGTGCGGGGTGGTTGGGGTTACGGTGCGGGGGTGGTTGGGGTTACGGTGCGGGGGTGGTTGCGGTTCCGGTGGGGTAGTTGGGGTTACGGTGCGGGGTGGTTGGGGTTTCGGTACGGGGTGGTTGGGGTTATGGTGCGGGGGTGATTGGGGTTACGGTGGGGTAGTTGGGGTTACGGTGCGGGGTGGTTGGGGTTATGGTGCGGGGGTGGTTGGGGTTACGGTGGGGTAGTTGGGGTTACGGTGCGGGGTGGTTGGGGTTTCGGTGCGGGGTGGTTGGGGTTATGGTGCGGGGTGGTTCGGGTTATGGTGCGCGGTGGTTGGAGTTTCGGTGCGGGGGTGGTTGGGGTTATGGTGCGGGGTGGTTGGGGTTATGGTGCGGGGTGGTTGGAGTTTCGGTGCGGGGGTGGTTGGGGTTATGGTGCGGGGTGGTTGGAGTTTCGGTCCAGGGTGGTTGGGGTTACGGTGCGGGGGTGGTTGGGGTTACGGTGCGGGGTGGTTGGAGTTTCGGTGCGGGGTGGTTGGAGCTTCGGTGCGGGGTGGTTGGGGTTACGGTGCGGGGGTGGTTGGGGTTACGGTGCGGGGTGGTTGGGGTTTCGGTACGGGGTGGTTGGCGTTATGGTGCGGGGGTGATTGGGGTTACGGTGGGGTAGTTGGGGTTACGGTGCGGGGTGGTTGGGGTTATGGTGCGGGGGTGGTTGGGGTTACGGTGGGGTAGTTGGGGTTACGGTGCGGGGTGGTTGGGGTTTCGGTGCGGGGTGGTTGGGGTTATGGTGCGGGGTGGTTGGGGTTATGGTGCGGGGTGGTTGGAGTTTCGGTGCGGGGGTGGTTGGGGTTATGGTGCGGGGTGGTTGGGGTTATGGTGCGGGGTGGTTGGAGTTTCGGTGCGGGGGTGGTTGGGGTTATGGTGCGGGGTGGTTGGAGTTTCGGTGCGGGGTGGTTGGGGTTACGGTGCGGGGGTGGTTGGGGTTACGGTGCGGGGGTGGTTGGGGTTATGGTGCGGGGTCGTTGGAGTTTCGGTGCGGGGTGGTTGGAGTTTCGGTGCGGGGTGGTTGGGGTTACGGTGCGGGGGTGGTTGGGGTTACGGTGCGGGGGTGGTTGGGGTTACGGTGCGGGGGTGGTTGGGGTTACGGCGCGGGGTGGTTGCGGTTTCGGTGCGGGGTGGTTGGGGTTATGGTGCGGGGTGGTTGGGGTTATGGTGCGGAGTGGTTGGGGTTATGGTGCGGGGGTGGCTGGAGTTTCGGTGCGGGGTGGTTGGAGTTTCGGTGCGGGTGTGGTTGGAGTTTCGGTGCGGGGGTGGTTGGAGATTCGGTGCGGGGGTGGTTGGAGTTTCGGTGCGGGGTGGTTGGGGTTTCGGTGCGGGGGTGGTTGGAGTTTCGGTGCGGGGGTGGTTGGGGTTTCGGTGCGGGGGTGGTTGGGGTTTCGGTGCGGGGGTGGTTGGGGTTACGGTGCGGGGGTGGTTGGGGTTACGGTGCGGGGTGGTTTGGGTTACGGTGCGGGGGTGTTTGGGGTTACGGTGCGGGGTGGTTTGGGTTTCGGTGCGGGGGTGGTTGGGGTTTCGGTGCGGGGGTGGTTGGGGTTACGGTGCGGGGGTGGTTGGGGTTATGGTGCGGAGTGGTTGGGGTTATGGTGCGGGGGTGGTTGGGGTTACGGTGCGGGGGTGGCTGGAGTTTCGGTGCGGGGGTGGTTGGAGTTTCGGTGCGGGGGTGGTTGGGGTTACGGCGCGGGGGTGGTTGGGGTTATGGCGCGGGGGTGGTTGGGGTTACGGTGCGGGGTGGTTGGAGTTTTGGTGCGGGGGTGGTTGGGGTTTCGGTGCGGGGGTGGTTGGGGTTACGGTGCGGGGTGGTTGGGGTTACGGTGCGGGGGTGGTTGGGGTTACGGTGCGGGGGTGGTTGGGGTTACGGTGCGGGGGTGGTTGGGGTTACGGTGCGGGGGTGGTTGGGGTTACGGCGCGGGGGTGGTTGGGGTTATGGCGCGGGGGTGGTTGGGGTTACGGTGCGGGGTGGTTGGAGTTTTGGTGCGGGGGTGGTTGGGGTTACGGTGCGGGGTGGTTGGGGTTACGGTGGGCTAGTTGAGGTTTCGGTGCGGGGTGGTTGGGGTTTCGGTGCGGGGTGGTTGGGGTTACGGTGGGGTAGTTGGGGTTACGGTGCGGGGTGGTTAGGGTTACGGTGGGGTAGTTGGGGTTACGGTGCGGGGTGGTTGGGGTTACGGTGCGGGTTGGTTGGGGTTTCGGTGCGGGGTGGTTGGGGTTATGGTGCGGAGTGGTTGGGGTTATGGTGCGGGGTGGTTGGAGTTTCGGTGCGGGGTGGTTGGGGTTTCGGTGCGGGGTGGTTGGGGTTATGGTGCGGAGTGGTTGGAGTTTCGGTGCGGGGGTGGTTGGGGTTACGGTGCGGGGGTGGTTGGGGTTACGGTGCGGGGTGGTTGGAGTTTCGGTGCGGGGTGGTTGGGGTTACGGTGCGGGGGTGGTTGGGGTTACGGTGCGGGGGTGGTTGCGGTTCCGGTGGGGTAGTTGGGGTTACGGTGCGGGGTGGTTGGGGTTTCGGTACGGGGTGGTTGGGGTTATGGTGCGGGGGTGCTTGGGGTTACGGTGGGGTAGTTGGGGTTACGGTGCGGGGTGGTTGGGGTTATGGTGCGGGGGTGGTTGGGGTTACGGTGGGGTAGTTGGGGTTACGGTGCGGGGTGGTTGGGGCTTCGGTGCGGGGTGGTTGGGGTTATGGTGCGGGGTGGTTCGGGTTATGGTGCGCGGTGGTTGGAGTTTCGGTGCGGGGGTGGTTGGGGTTATGGTGCGGGGTGGTTGGGGTTCTGCTGCGGGGTGGTTGGAGTTTCGGTGCGGGGGTGGTTGGGGTTATGGTGCGGGGTGGTTGGAGTTTCGGTCCAGGGTGGTTGGGGTTACGGTGCGGGGGTGGTTGGGGTTACGGTGCGGGGTGGTTGGAGTTTCGGTGCGGGGTGGTTGGAGCTTCGGTGCGGGGTAGTTGGGGTTACGGTGCGGGGGTGGTTGGGGTTACGGTGCGGGGTCGTTGGGGTTTCGGTACGGGGTGGTTGGCGTTATGGTGCGGGGGTGATTGGGGTTACGGTGGGGTAGTTGGGGTTACGGTGCGGGGTGGTTGGGGTTATGGTGCGGGGGTGGTTGGGGTTACGGTGGGGTAGTTGGGGTTATGGTGCGGGGTGGTTGGGGTTTCGGTGCGGGGTGGTTGGGGTTATGGTGCGGGGTGGTTGGGGTTATGGTGCGGGGTGGTTGGGGTTATGGTGCGGGGTGGTTGGGGTTATGGTGCGGGGTGGTTGGGGTTATGGTGCGGGGTGGTTGGAGTTTCGGTGCGGGGGTGGTTGGGGTTATGGTGCGGGGTGGTTGGAGTTTCGGTGCGGGGTGGTTGGGGTTACGGTGCGGGGCTGGTTGGGATTATGGTGCGGGGTCGTTGGAGTTTCGGTGCGGGGTGGTTGGAGTTTCGGTGCGGGGTGGTTGGGGTTACGGTGCGGGTGTGGTTGGGGTTACGGTGCGGGGGTGGTTGGGGTTACGGTGCGGGGGTGGTTGGGGTTACGGCGCGGGGTAGTTGGGGTTACGGTGCGGGGTGGTTGGGGTTTCGGTGCGGGGTGGTTGGGGTTATGGTGCGGGGTGGTTGGGGTTATGGTGCGGAGTGGTTGGGGTTATGGTGCGGGGGTGGCTGGAGTTTCGGTGCGGGGTGGTCGGAGTTTCGGTGCGGGGGTGGTTGGAGTTTCGGTGCGGGGGTGGTTGGAGATTCGGTGCGGGGGTGGTTGGAGTTTCGGTGCGGGGGTGGTTGGGGTTTCGGTGCGGGGGTGGTTGGGGTTACGGTGCGGGGTGGTTTGGGTTACGGTGCGGGGGTGTTTGGGGTTACGGTGCGGGGTGGTTTGGGTTTCGGTGCGGGGGTGGTTGGGGTTTCGGTGCGGGGGTGGTTGGGGTTACGGTGCGGGGGTGGTTGGGGTTATGGTGCGGAGTGGTTGGGGTTATGGTGCGGGGGTGGTTGGGGTTACGGTGCGGGGGTGGTTGGGGTTACGGTGCGGGGGTGGTTGGGGTTACGGTGCGGGGGTGGTTGGGGTTACGGTGCGGGGGTGGCTGGAGTTTCGGTGCGGGGTGGTTGGAGTTTCGGTGCGGGGTGGTTGGAGTTTCGGTGCGGGGGTGGTTGGAGTTTCGGTGCGGGGGTGGTTGGGGTTTCGGTGCGGGGGTGGTTGGAGTTTCGGTGCGGGGTGGTTGGAGTTTCGGTGCGGGGGTGGCTGGAGTTTCGGTGCGGGGGTGGTTGGGGTTTCGGTGCGGGGGTGGTTGGAGTTTCGGTGCGGGGGTGGTTGGAGTTTCGGTGCGGGGGTGGTTGGAGTTTCGGTGCGGGGGTGGCTGGAGTTTCGGTGCGGGGTGGTTGGAGTTTCGGTGTGGGGTGGCTGGAGTTTCGGTGCGGGGTGGCTGGGGTTTCGGTGCGGGGGTGGTTGGAGTTTCGGTGCGGGGGTGGTTGGAGTTTCGGTGCGGGGGTGGTTGGAGTTTCGGTGCGGGGGTGGTTGGAGTTTCGGTGCGGGGGTGGTTGGGGTTACGGTGCGGAGTGGTTGGAGTTTCGGTGCGGGGGTGGTTGGAGTTTCGGTGCGGGGGTGGTTGGAGTTTCGGTGCGGGGGTGGTTGGGGTTACGGCGCGGGGGTGGTTGGGGTTATGGCGCGGGGGTGGTTGGGGTTTCGGTGCGGGGTGGTTGGAGTTTCGGTGCGGGGGTGGTGGGAGTTTCGGTGCGGGGGTGGTTGGGGTTACGGTGCGGGGTGGTTGGGGTTACGGTGCGGGGTGGTTGGGGTTACGGTGGGGTAGTTGAGGTTTCGGTGCGGGGTGGTTGGGGTTACGGTGGGGTAGTTGGGGTTAAGGTGCGGGGTGGTTAGGGTTACGGTGGGGTAGTTGGGGTTACGGTGCGGGGTGGTTGGGGTTACGGTGCGGGTTGGTTGGGGTTACGGTGCGGGGTGGTTGGGGTTATGGTGCGGAGTGGTTGGGGTTATGGTGCGGGGCGGTTGGAGTTTCGGTGCGAGGTGGTTGGGGTTTCGGTGCGGGGTGGTTGGGGTTATGGTGCGGAGTGGTTGGAGTTTCGGTGCGGGGGTGGTTGGGGTTACGGTGCGGGGGTGGTTGGGGTTACGGTGCGGGGTGGTTGGAGTTTCGGTGCGGGGTGGTTGGGGTTACGGTGCGGGGGTGGTTGGGGTTACGGTGCGGGGGTGGTTGGGGTAATGGTGCGGGGGTGATTGGGGTTACGGTGGGGTAGTTGGGGTTACGGTGCGAGGTGGTTGGGGTTATGGTGCGGGGGTGGTTGGGGTTACGGTGGGGTAGTTGGGGTTACGGTGCGGGGTGGTTGGGGTTTCGGTGCGGGGTGGTTGGGGTTATGGTGCGGGGTGGTTGGGGTTATGGTGCGGGGTGGTTGGGGTTATGGTGCGGGGTGGTTGGAGTTTCGGTGCGGGGGTGGTTGGGGTTATGGTGCGGGGTGGTTGGGGTTATGGTGCGGGGTGGTTGGAGTTTCGGTGCGGGGGTGGTTGGGGTTATGGTGCGGGGTGGTTGGAGTTTCCGTGCGGGGTGGTTGGGGTTACGGTGCGGGGGTGGTTGGGGTTACGGTGCGGGGGTGGTTGGGGTTACGGTGCGGGGTGGTTGGAGTTTCGGTGCGGGGTGGTTGGAGTTTCGGTGCGGGGTGGTTGGGGTTACGGTGCGGGGGTGGTTGGGGTTACGGTGCGGGGGTGGTTGGGGTTTCGGTACGGGGTGGTTGGGGTTATGGTGGGGTAGTTGGGGTTACGGTGCGGGATGGTTGGGGTTATGGTGCGGGGTGGTTGGGGTTATGGTGCGGGGGTGGTTGGGGTTACGGTGGGGTAGTTGGGGTTACGGTGCGGGGTGGTGGGGTTTCGGTGCGGGGTGGTTGGGGTTATGGTGCGGGGTGGTTGGGGTTATGGTGCGGGGTGGTTGGAGTTTCGGTGCGGGGGTGGTTGGGGTTATGGTGCGGGGTGGTTGGGGTTATGGTGCGGGGTGGTTGGAGTTTCGGTGCGGGGGTGGTTGGCGTTATGGTGCGGGGTGGTTGGAGCTTCGGTGCGGGGTGGTTGGGGTTACGGTGCGGGGGTGGTTGGGGTTACGGTGCGGGGTGGTTGGAGTTTCGGTGCGGGGTGGTTGGAGTTTCGGTGCGGGGTGGTTGGGGTTACGGTGCGGGGGTGGTTGGGGTTACGGTGCGGGGGTGGTTGGGGTTACGGTGCGGGGGTGGTTGGGGTTACGGCGCGGGGTGGTTTGGGTTACGGTGCGGGGGTGTTTGGGGTTACGGTGCGGGGTGGTTTGGGTTTCGGTGCGGGGGTGGTTGGGGTTTCGGTGCGGGGGTGGTTGGGGTTACGGTGCGGGGGTGGTTGGGGTTATGGTGCGGAGTGGTTGGGGTTTCGGTGCGGGGGTGGTTGGGGTTACGGTGCGGGGGTGGCTGGAGTTTCGGTGCGGGGGTGGTTGGAGTTTCAGTGCGGGGGTGGTTGGGGTTACGGCGCGGGGGTGGTTGGGGTTATGGCGCGGGGGTGGTTGGGGTTACGGTGCGGGGTGGTTGGAGTTTCGGTGCGGGGGTGGTTGGGGTTTCGGTGCGGGGGTGGTTGGGGTTACGGTGCGGGGTGGTTGGGGTTACGGTGCGGGGGTGGTTGGGGTTACGGTGCGGGGGTGGTTGGGGTTACGGTGCGGGGGTGGTTGGGGTTACGGTGCGGGGGTGGTTGGGGTTACGGTGCGGGGGTGGTTGGGGTTACGGTGCGGGGGTGGTTGGGGTTACGGTGCGGGATGGTTGGGGTTACGGTGCGGGGTGGTTGGGGTTACGGTGCGGGGTGGTTGGGGTTACGGTGGGCTAGTTGAGGTTTCGGTGCGGGGTGGTTGGGGTTTCGGTGCGGGGTGGTTGGGGTTACGGTGGGGTAGTTGGGGTTACGGTGCGGGGTGGTTGGGGTTACGGTGCGGGTTGGTTGGGGTTTCGGTGCGGGGTGGTTGGGGTTATGGTGCGGAGTGGTTGGGGTTATGGTGCGGGGTGGTTGGAGTTTCGGTGCGGGGTGGTTGGCGTTTCGGTGCGGGGTGGTTGGGGTTATGGTGCGGAGTGGTTGGAGTTTCGGTGCGGGGGTGGTTGGGGTTACGGTGCGGGGGTGGTTGGGGTTACGGTGCGGGGTGGTTGGAGTTTCGGTGCGGGGTGGTTGGGGTTACGGTGCGGGGGTGGTTGGGGTTACGGTGCGGGGGTGGTTGCGGTTCCGGTGGGGTAGTTGGGGTTACGGTGCGGGGTGGTTGGGGTTTCGGTACGGGGTGGTTGGGGTTATGGTGCGGGGGTGATTGGGGTTACGGTGGGGTAGTTGGGGTTACGGTGCGGGGTGGTTGGGGTTATGGTGCGGGGGTGGTTGGGGTTACGGTGGGGTAGTTGGGGTTACGGTGCGGGGTGGTTGGGGTTTCGGTGCGGGGTGGTTGGGGTTATGGTGCGGGGTGGTTCGGGTTATGGTGCGCGGTGGTTGGAGTTTCGGTGCGGGGGTGGTTGGGGTTATGGTGCGGGGTGGTTGGGGTTATGGTGCGGGGTGGTTGGAGTTTCGGTGCGGGGGTGGTTGGGGTTATGGTGCGGGGTGGTTGGAGTTTCGGTCCAGGGTGGTTGGGGTTACGGTGCGGGGGTGGTTGGGGTTACGGTGCGGGGTGGTTGGAGTTTCGGTGCGGGGTGGTTGGAGCTTCGGTGCGGGGTGGTTGGGGTTACGGTGCGGGGGTGGTTGGGGTTACGGTGCGGGGTGGTTGGGGTTTCGGTACGGGGTGGTTGGCGTTATGGTGCGGGGGTGATTGGGGTTACGGTGGGGTAGTTGGGGTTACGGTGCGGGGTGGTTGGGGTTATGGTGCGGGGGTGGTTGGGGTTACGGTGGGGTAGTTGGGGTTACGGTGCGGGGTGGTTGGGGTTTCGGTGCGGGGTGGTTGGGGTTATGGTGCGGGGTGGTTGGGGTTATGGTGCGGGGTGGTTGGAGTTTCGGTGCGGGGGTGGTTGGGGTTATGGTGCGGGGTGGTTGGGGTTATGGTGCGGGGTGGTTGGAGTTTCGGTGCGGGGGTGGTTGGGGTTATGGTGCGGGGTGGTTGGAGTTTCGGTGCGGGGTGGTTGGGGTTACGGTGCGGGGTGGTTGGGGTTACGGTGCGGGGGTGGTTGGGGTTACGGTGCGGGGGTGGTTGGGGTTATGGTGCGGGGTCGTTGGAGTTTCGGTGCGGGGTGGTTGGAGTTTCGGTGCGGGGTGGTTGGGGTTACGGTGCGGGGGTGGTTGGGGTTACGGTGCGGGGGTGGTTGGGGTTACGGTGCGGGGGTGGTTGGGGTTACGGCGCGGGGTGGTTGCGGTTTCGGTGCGGGGTGGTTGGGGTTATGGTGCGGGGTGGTTGGGGTTATGGTGCGGAGTGGTTGGGGTTATGGTGCGGGGGTGGCTGGAGTTTCGGTGCGGGGTGGTTGGAGTTTCGGTGCGGGTGTGGTTGGAGTTTCGGTGCGGGGGTGGTTGGAGATTCGGTGCGGGGGTGGTTGGAGTTTCGGTGCGGGGTGGTTGGGGTTTCGGTGCGGGGGTGGTTGGAGTTTCGGTGCGGGGGTGGTTGGGGTTTCGGTGCGGGGGTGGTTGGGGTTTCGGTGCGGGGGTGGTTGGGGTTACGGTGCGGGGGTGGTTGGGGTTACGGTGCGGGGTGGTTTGGGTTACGGTGCGGGGGTGTTTGGGGTTACGGTGCGGGGTGGTTTGGGTTTCGGTGCGGGGGTGGTTGGGGTTTCGGTGCGGGGGTGGTTGGGGTTACGGTGCGGGGGTGGTTGGGGTTATGGTGCGGAGTGGTTGGGGTTATGGTGCGGGGGTGGTTGGGGTTACGGTGCGGGGGTGGCTGGAGTTTCGGTGCGGGGGTGGTTGGAGTTTCGGTGCGGGGGTGGTTGGGGTTACGGCGCGGGGGTGGTTGGGGTTATGGCGCGGGGGTGGTTGGGGTTACGGTGCGGGGTGGTTGGAGTTTTGGTGCGGGGGTGGTTGGGGTTTCGGTGCGGGGGTGGTTGGGGTTACGGTGCGGGGTGGTTGGGGTTACGGTGCGGGGGTGGTTGGGGTTACGGTGCGGGGGTGGTTGGGGTTACGGTGCGGGGGTGGTTGGGGTTACGGTGCGGGGGTGGTTGGGGTTACGGCGCGGGGGTGGTTGGGGTTATGGCGCGGGGGTGGTTGGGGTTACGGTGCGGGGTGGTTGGAGTTTTGGTGCGGGGGTGGTTGGGGTTACGGTGCGGGGTGGTTGGGGTTACGGTGGGCTAGTTGAGGTTTCGGTGCGGGGTGGTTGGGGTTTCGGTGCGGGGTGGTTGGGGTTACGGTGGGGTAGTTGGGGTTACGGTGCGGGGTGGTTAGGGTTACGGTGGGGTAGTTGGGGTTACGGTGCGGGGTGGTTGGGGTTACGGTGCGGGTTGGTTGGGGTTTCGGTGCGGGGTGGTTGGGGTTATGGTGCGGAGTGGTTGGGGTTATGGTGCGGGGTGGTTGGAGTTTCGGTGCGGGGTGGTTGGGGTTTCGGTGCGGGGTGGTTGGGGTTATGGTGCGGAGTGGTTGGAGTTTCGGTGCGGGGGTGGTTGGGGTTACGGTGCGGGGGTGGTTGGGGTTACGGTGCGGGGTGGTTGGAGTTTCGGTGCGGGGTGGTTGGGGTTACGGTGCGGGGGTGGTTGGGGTTACGGTGCGGGGGTGGTTGCGGTTCCGGTGGGGTAGTTGGGGTTACGGTGCGGGGTGGTTGGGGTTTCGGTACGGGGTGGTTGGGGTTATGGTGCGGGGGTGCTTGGGGTTACGGTGGGGTAGTTGGGGTTACGGTGCGGGGTGGTTGGGGTTATGGTGCGGGGGTGGTTGGGGTTACGGTGGGGTAGTTGGGGTTACGGTGCGGGGTGGTTGGGGCTTCGGTGCGGGGTGGTTGGGGTTATGGTGCGGGGTGGTTCGGGTTATGGTGCGCGGTGGTTGGAGTTTCGGTGCGGGGGTGGTTGGGGTTATGGTGCGGGGTGGTTGGGGTTCTGGTGCGGGGTGGTTGGAGTTTCGGTGCGGGGGTGGTTGGGGTTATGGTGCGGGGTGGTTGGAGTTTCGGTCCAGGGTGGTTGGGGTTACGGTGCGGGGGTGGTTGGGGTTACGGTGTGGGGTGGTTGGAGTTTCGGTGCGGGGTGGTTGGAGCTTCGGTGCGGGGTAGTTGGGGTTACGGTGCGGGGGTGGTTGGGGTTACGGTGCGGGGTCGTTGGGGTTTCGGTACGGGGTGGTTGGCGTTATGGTGCGGGGGTGATTGGGGTTACGGTGGGGTAGTTGGGGTTACGGTGCGGGGTGGTTGGGGTTATGGTGCGGGGGTGGTTGGGGTTACGGTGGGGTAGTTGGGGTTATGGTGCGGGGTGGTTGGGGTTTCGGTGCGGGGTGGTTGGGGTTATGGTGCGGGGTGGTTGGGGTTATGGTGCGGGGTGGTTGGGGTTATGGTGCGGGGTGGTTGGGGTTATGGTGCGGGGTGGTTGGGGTTATGGTGCGGGGTGGTTGGAGTTTCGGTGCGGGGGTGGTTGGGGTTATGGTGCGGGGTGGTTGGAGTTTCGGTGCGGGGTGGTTGGGGTTACGGTGCGGGGCTGGTTGGGATTATGGTGCGGGGTCGTTGGAGTTTCGGTGCGGGGTGGTTGGAGTTTCGGTGCGGGGTGGTTGGGGTTACGGTGCGGGTGTGGTTGGGGTTACGGTGCGGGGGTGGTTGGGGTTACGGTGCGGGGGTGGTTGGGGTTACGGCGCGGGGTAGTTGGGGTTACGGTGCGGGGTGGTTGGGGTTTCGGTGCGGGGTGGTTGGGGTTATGGTGCGGGGTGGTTGGGGTTATGGTGCGGAGTGGTTGGGGTTATGGTGCGGGGGTGGCTGGAGTTTCGGTGCGGGGTGGTCGGAGTTTCGGTGCGGGGGTGGTTGGAGTTTCGGTGCGGGGGTGGTTGGAGATTCGGTGCGGGGGTGGTTGGAGTTTCGGTGCGGGGGTGGTTGGGGTTTCGGTGCGGGGGTGGTTGGGGTTACGGTGCGGGGTGGTTTGGGTTACGGTGCGGGGGTGTTTGGGGTTACGGTGCGGGGTGGTTTGGGTTTCGGTGCGGGGGTGGTTGGGGTTTCGGTGCGGGGGTGGTTGGGGTTACGGTGCGGGGGTGGTTGGGGTTATGGTGCGGAGTGGTTGGGGTTACGGTGCGGGGGTGGTTGGGGTTACGGTGCGGGGGTGGTTGGGGTTACGGTGCGGGGGTGGCTGGAGTTTCGGTGCGGGGTGGTTGGAGTTTCGGTGCGGGGTGGTTGGAGTTTCGGTGCGGGGGTGGTTGGAGTTTCGGTGCGAGGGTGGTTGGGGTTTCGGTGCGGGGGTGGTTGGAGTTTCGGTGCGGGGTGGTTGGAGTTTCGGTGCGGGGGTGGCTGGAGTTTCGGTGCGGGGGTGGTTGGGGTTTCGGTGCGGGGGTGGTTGGAGTTTCGGTGCGGGGGTGGTTGGAGTTTCGGTGCGGGGGTGGTTGGAGTTTCGGTGCGGGGGTGGCTGGAGTTTCGGTGCGGGGTGGTTGGAGTTTCGGTGTGGGGTGGCTGGAGTTTCGGTGCGGGGTGGCTGGGGTTTCGGTGCGGGGGTGGTTGGAGTTTCGGTGCGGGGGTGGTTGGAGTTTCGGTGCGGGGGTGGTTGGAGTTTCGGTGCGGGGGTGGTTGGAGTTTCGGTGCGGGGGTGGTTGGGGTTACGGTGCGGAGTGGTTGGAGTTTCGGTGCGGGGGTGGTTGGAGTTTCGGTGCGGGGGTGGTTGGAGTTTCGGTGCGGGGGTGGTTGGGGTTACGGCGCGGGGGTGGTTGGGGTTATGGCGCGGGGGTGGTTGGGGTTTCGGTGCGGGGTGGTTGGAGTTTCGGTGCGGGGGTGGTGGGAGTTTCGGTGCGGGGGTGGTTGGGGTTACGGTGCGGGGTGGTTGGAGGTTCGGTGCGGGGGTGGTTGGGGTTTCGGTGCGGGGGTAGTTGGGGTTACGGTGCGGGGTGGTTGGGGTTACGGTGCGGGGGTGGTTGGGGTTACGGTGCGGGGGTGGTTGGGGTTACGGTGCGGGGGTGGTTGGGGTTACGGTGCGGGGTGGTTGGGGTTACGGTGCGGGGGTGGTTGGGGTTACGGTGGGGTAGTTGGGGTTACGGTGCGGGGTGGTTGGGGTTACGGTGGGGTAGTTGAGGTTTCGGTGCGGGGTGTTTGGGGTTTCGGTGCGGGGTGGTTGGGGTTTCGGTGCGGTGTGGTTGGGGTTACGGTGGGGTAGTTGGGGTTACGGTGCGGGGTGGTTAGGGTTACGGTGGGGTAGTTGGAGTTACGGTGCGGTGTGGTTGGGGTTACGGTGCGGGGTGGTTGGGGTTTCGGTGCGGGGTGGTTGGGGTTATGGTGCGGAGTGGTTGGGGTTATGGTGCGGGGTGGTTGGAGTTTCGGTGCGGGGTGGTTGGGGTTTCGGTGCGGGGTGGTTGGGGTTATGGTGCGGAGTGGTTGGAGTTTCGGTGCGGGGGTGGTTGGGGTTACGGTGCGGGGGTGGTTGGGGTTACGGTGCGGGGTGGTTGGAGTTACGGTGGGGTAGTTTGGGTTACGGTGCGGGGTGGTTGGGGTTTCGGTACGGGGTGGTTGGGGTTATGGTGCGGAGTGGTTGGGGTTATGGTGCGGGGTGGTTGGAGTTTCGGTGCGGGGTGGTTGGGGTTTCGGTGCGGGGTGGTTGGGGTTATGGTGCGGAGTGGTTGGAGTTTCGGTGCGGGGGTGGTTGGGGTTACGGTGCGGGGGTGGTTGGGGTTACGGTGCGGGGGTGGTTGGGGTTACGGTGGGGTAGTTTGGGTTACGGTGCGGGGTGGTTGGGGTTTCGGTACGGGGTGGTTGGGGTTATGGTGCGGGGGTAATTGGGGTTACGGTGGGGTAGTTGGGGTTACGGTGCGGGGTGGTTGGGGTTTCGGTGCGGGGTGGTTGGGGTTTCGGTGCGGGGTGGTTGGGGTTTCGGTGCGGGGTGGTTGGGGTTACGGTGGGGTAGTTGGGGTTACGGTGCGGGGTGGTTAGGGTTACGGTGGGGTAGTTGGAGTTACGGTGCGGTGTGGTTGGGGTTACGGTGCGGGGTGGTTGGAGTTTCGGTGCGGGGTGGTTGGGGTTTCGGTGCGGGGTGGTTGGGGTTATGGTGCGGAGTGGTTGGAGTTTCGGTGCGGGGGTGGTTGGGGTTACGGTGCGGGGGTGGTTGGGGTTACGGTGCGGGGTGGTTGGAGTTACGGTGGGGTAGTTTGGGTTACGGTGCGGGGTGGTTGGGGTTTCGGTACGGGGTGGTTGGAGTTTCGGTGCGGGGTGGTTGGAGTTTCGGTGCGGGGGTGGTTGGAGTTTCGGTGCGGGGGTGGTTGGAGTTTCGGTGCGGGGGTGGTTGGAGTTTCGGTGCGGGGGTGGTTGGGGTTTCGGTGCGGGGGTGGTTGGGGTTACGGTGCGGGGTGGTTTGGGTTACGGTGCGGGGGTGTTTGGGGTTACGGTGCGGGGTGGTTTGGGTTTCGGTGCGGGGTTGGTTGGGGTTTCGGTGCGGGGGTGGTTGGGGTTACGGTGCGGGGGTGGTTGGGGTTACGGTGCGGGGGTGGTTGGGGTTATGGTGCGGAGTGGTTGGGGTTATGGTGCGGGGGTGGCTGGAGTTTCGGTGCGGGGTGGTTGGAGTTTCGGTGCGGGGGTGGTTGGAGTTTCGGTGCGGGGGTGGTTGGGGTTTCGGTGCGGGGGTGGTTGGGGTTTCGGTGCGGGGGTGGTTGGGGTTACGGTGCGGGGTGGTTTGGGTTACGGTGCGGGGTGGTTGGAGTTTCGGTGCGGGGTGGTTGGAGTTTCGGTGCGGGGTGGTTGGGGTTACGGTGCGGGGGTGGTTGGGGTTACGGTGCGGGACTGGTTGGGGTTACGGTGCGGGGGTGGTTGGGGTTACGGCGCGGGGTAGTTGGGGTTACGGTGCGGGGTGGTTGGGGTTTCGGTGCGGGGTGGTTGGGGTTATGGTGCGGGGTGGTTGGAGTTATGGTGCGGAGTGGTTGGGGTTATGGTGCGGGGGTGGCTGGAGTTTCGGTGCGGGGTGGTTGGAGTTTCGGTGCGGGGGTGGTTGGAGTTTCGGTGCGGGGGTGGTTGGAGTTTCGGTGCGGGGGTGGTTGGAGTTTCGGTGCGGGGGTGGTTGGGGTTTCGGTGCGGGGGTGGTTGGGGTTACAGTGCGGGGGTGGTTGGGGTTACGGTGCGGGGTGGTTTGGGTTACGGTGCGGGGGTGTTTGGGGTTACGGTGCGGGGTGGTTTGGGTTTCGGTGCGGGGGGGGTTGGGGTTTCGGTGCGGGGGTGGTTGGGGTTACGGTGCGGGGGTGGTTGGGGTTATGGTGCGGAGTGGTTGGGGTTATGGTGCGGGGGTGGTTGGGGTTACGGTGCGGGGGTGGCTGGAGTTTCGGTGCGGGGTGGTTGGAGTTTCGGTGCGGGGGTGGTTGGAGTTTCGGTGCGGGTGTGGTTGGAGTTTCGGTGCGGGGGTGGTTGGGGTTATGGTGCGGGGTGGTTGGAGTTTCGGTGCGGGGTGGTTGGGGTTACGGTGCGGGGGTGGTTGGGGTTACGGTGCGGGGTGGTTGGAGTTTCGGTGCGGGGGTGGTTGGGGTTTCGGTGCGGGGGTGGTTGGGGTTACGGTGCGGGGGTGGTTGGGGTCATGGTGCGGGGGTGGTTGGGGTTACGGTGCGGGGTGGTTGGAGCTTCGGTGCGGGGGTGGTTGGAGTTTCGGTGCGGAGGTGGTTAGAGTTTCGGTGCGGGGGTGGTTGGGGTTACGGCGCGGGGGTGGTTGGGGTTATGGCGCGGGGGTGGTTGGGGTTACGGTGCGGGGTGGTTGGGGTTTCGGTGCGGGGGTGGTTGGAGTTTCGGTGCGGGGGTGGTTGGGGTTACGGTGCGGGGTGGTTGGAGTTTCGGTGCGGGGGTGGTTGGGGTTTCGGTGCGGGGGTGGTTGGGGTTACGGTGCGGGGTGGTTGGGGTTACGGTGCGGGGGTGGTTGGGGTTACGGTGCGGGGGTGGTTGGGGTTACGGTGCGGGGGTGGTTGGGGTTACGTTGCGGGGGTGGTTGGGGTTACGGTGCGGGGGTGGTTGGGGTTACGGTGCGGGATGGTTGGGGTTACGGTGGGGTAGTTGAGGTTTCGGTGCGGGGTTGTTGGGGTTTCGGTGCGGGGTGGTTGGGGTTACGGTGGGGTAGTTGGGGTTACGGTGCGGGGTGGTTAGGGTTACGGTGGGGTAGTTGGGGTTACGGTGCGGAGTGGTTGGGGTTACGGTGCGGGGTGGTTGGGGTTTCGGTGCGGGGTGGTTGGGGTTATGGTGCGGGGTGGTTGGAGTTATGGTGCGGAGTGGTTGGGGTTATGGTGCGGGGGTGGCTGGAGTTTCGGTGCGGGGTGGTTGGAGTTTCGGTGCGGGGGTGGTTGGAGTTTCGGTGCGGGGGTGGTTGGAGTTTCGGTGCGGGGGTGGTTGGAGTTTCGGTGCGGGGGTGGTTGGGGTTTCGGTGCGGGGGTGGTTGGGGTTACAGTGCGGGGGTGGTTGGGGTTACGGTGCGGGGTGGTTTGGGTTACGGTGCGGGGGTGTTTGGGGTTACGGTGCGGGGTGGTTTGGGTTTCGGTGCGGGGGGGGTTGGGGTTTCGGTGCGGGGGTGGTTGGGGTTACGGTGCGGGGGTGGTTGGGGTTATGGTGCGGAGTGGTTGGGGTTATGGTGCGGGGGTGGTTGGGGTTACAGTGCGGGGGTGGCTGGAGTTTCGGTGCGGGGTGGTTGGAGTTTCGGTGCGGGGGGGGTTGGAGTTTCGGTGCGGGGGTGGTTGGGGTTATGGTGCGGGGTGGTTGGAGTTTCGGTGCGGGGTGGTTGGGGTTACGGTGCGGGGGTGGTTGGGGTTACGGTGCGGGGTGGTTGGAGTTTCGGTGCGGGGGTGGTTGGGGTTTCGGTGCGGGGGTGGTTGGGGTTACGGTGCGGGGGTGGTTGGGGTCATGGTGCGGGGGTGGTTGGGGTTACGGTGCGGGGTGGTTGGAGTTTCGGTGCGGGGGTGGTTGGAGTTTCGGTGCGGAGGTGGTTAGAGTTTCGGTGCGGGGGTGGTTGGGGTTACGGCGCGGGGGTGGTTGGGGTTATGGCGCGGGGGTGGTTGGGGTTACGGTGCGGGGTGGTTGGGGTTTCGGTGCGGGGGTGGTTGGGAGTTTCGGTGCGGGGGTGGTTGGGGTTACGGTGCGGGGTGGTTGGAGTTTCGGTGCGGGGGTGGTTGGGGTTTCGGTGCGGGGGTGGTTGGGGTTACGGTGCGGGGTGGTTGGGGTTACGGTGCGGGGGTGGTTGGGGTTATGGTGCGGGGGTGGTTGGGGTTACGGTGCGGGGGTGGTTGGGGTTACGGTGCGGGGGTGGTTGGGGTTACGGTGCGGGGGTGGTTGGGGTTACGGTGCGGGATGGTTGGGGTTACGGTGGGGTAGTTGAGGTTTCGGTGCGGGGTGGTTGGGGTTTCGGTGCGGGGTGGTTGGGGTTACGGTGGGGTAGTTGGGGTTACGGTGCGGGGTGGTTAGGGTTACGGTGGGGTAGTTGGGGTTACGGTGCGGAGTGGTTGGGGTTACGGTGCGGGTTGGTTGGGGTTTCGGTGCGGGGTGGTTGGTGTTATGGTGCGGAGTGGTTGGGGTTATGGTGCGGGGTGGTTGGAGTTTCGGTGCGGGGTGGTTGGGGTTTCGGTGCGGGGTGGTTGGGGTTATGGTGCGGAGTGGTTGGAGTTTCGGTGCGGGGGTGGTTGGGGTTACGGTGCGGGGGTGGTTGGGGTTACGGTGCGGGGTGGTTGGAGGTTCGGTGCGGGGTGGTTGGGGTTACGGTGCGGGGGTGGTTGGGGTTACGGTGCGGGGGTGGTTGGGGTTCCGGTGGGGTAGTTGGGGTTACGGTGCGGGGTGGTTGGGGTTTCGGTACGGGGTGGTTGGGGTTATGGTGCGGGGGTGATTGGGGGTACGGCGGGGTAGTTGGGGTTACGGTGCGGGGTGGTTGGGGTTACGGTGCGGGGGGTGGTTGGGGTTACGGTGGGGTAGTTGGGGTTACGGTGCGGGGTGGTTGGGGTTTCGGTGCGGGGTGGTTGGGGTTATGGTGCGGGGTGGTTGGGGTTATGGTGCGGGGTGGTTGGAGTTTCGGTGCGGGGGTGGTTGGGGTTATGGTGCGGGGTGGTTGGGGTTATGGTGCGGGGTGGTTGGAGTTTCGGTGCGGGGGTGGTTGGGGTTATGGTGCGGGGTGGTTGGAGTTTCGGTGCGGGGTGGTTGGGGTTACGGTGCGGGGGTGGTTGGGGTTACGGTGCGGGGTGGTTGGAGTTTCGGTGCGGGGTGGTTGGAGTTTCGGTGCGGGGTGGTTGGGGTTACGGTGCGGGGGTGGTTGGGGTTACGGTGCGGGGTGGTTGGGGTTTCGGTACGGGGTGGTTGGCGTTATGGTGCGGGGGTGATTGGGGTTACGGTGGGGTAGTTGGGGTTACGGTGCGGGGTGGTTGGGGTTTCGGTGCGGGGTGGTTGGAGTTTCGGTGCGGGGTGGTTGGGGTTACAGTGCGGGGGTGGTTGGGGTTACGGTGCGGGGGTGGTTGGGGTTACGGTGCGGGGGTGGTTGGGGTTACGGTGCGGGGGTGGTTGGGGTTACGGCGCGAGGTAGTTGGGGTTATGGTGCGGGGTGGTTGGGGTTTCGGTGCGGGGTGGTTGGGGTTATGGCGCGGGGTGGTTGGGGTTATGGTGCGGAGTGGTTGGGGTTATGGTGCGGGGGTGGCTGGAGTTTCGGTGCGGGGTGGTTGGAGTTTCGGTGCGGGGGTGGTTGGAGTTTCGGTGCGGGGGTGGTTGGAGTTTCGGTGCGGGGGTGGTTGGAGTTTCGGTGCGGGGGTGGTTGGAGTTTCGGTGCGGGGGTGGTTGGGGTTTCGGTGCGGGGGTGGTTGGGGTTTCGGTGCGGGGGTGGTTGGGGTTACGGTGCGGGGTGGTTTGGGTTACGGTGCGGGGGTGTTTGGGGTTACGGTGCGGGGTGGTTTGGGTTTCGGTGCGGGGGTGGTTGGGGTTTCGGTGCGGGGGTGGTTGGGGTTACGGTGCGGGGGTGGTTGGGGTTATGGTGCGGAGTGGTTGGAGTTTCGGTGCGGGGGTGGCTGGAGTTTCGGTGCGGGGGTGGTTGGGGTTACGGTGCGGGGGTGGTTGGGGTTACGGTGCGGGGGTGGTTGGGGTTACGGTGCGGGGGTGGTTGGGGTTACGGTGGGGTAGTTGGGGTTACGGTGCGGGGTGGTTGGGGTTACGGTGGGGTAGTTGAGGTTTCGGTGCGGGGTGGTTGGGGTTTCGGTGCGGGGTGGTTGGGGTTTCGGTGCGGGGTGGTTGGGGTTACGGTGGGGTAGTTGGGGTTACGGTGCGGGGTGGTTAGGGTTACGGTGGGGTAGTTGGGGTTACGGTGCGGTGTGGTTGGGGTTACGGTGCGGGGTGGTTGGGGTTTCGGTGCGGGGTGGTTGGGGTTATGGTGCGGAGTGGTTGGGGTTATGGTGCGGGGTGGTTGGAGTTTCGGTGCGGGGTGGTTGGGGTTTCGGTGCGGGGTGGTTGGGGTTATGGTGCGGAGGGTTGGAGTTTCGGTGCGGGGGTGGTTGGGGTTACGGTGCGGGGGTGGTTGGGGTTACGGTGCGGGGTGGTTGGAGTTTCGCTGCGGGGTGGTTGGGGTTACGGTGCGGGGGTGGTTGGGGTTACGGTGCGGGGGTGGTTGGGGTTACGGTGGGGTAGTTGGGGTTACGGTGCGGGGTGGTTGGGGTTTCGGTACGGGGTGGTTGGGGTTATGGTGCGGGGGTGATTGGGGTTACGGTGGGGTAGTTGGGGTTACGGTGCGGGGTGGTTGGGGTTATGGTGCGGGGGTGGTTGGGGTTACGGTGGGGTAATTGGGGTTACGGTGCGGGGTGGTTGGGGTTTCGGTGCGGGTTGGTTGGCGTTATGGTGCGGGGGTGATTGGGGTTACGGCGCGGGGTAGTTGGGGTTATGGTGCGGAGTGGTTGGGGTTATGGTGCGGGGGTGGCTGGAGTTTCGGTGCGGGGTGGTTGGAGTTTCGGTGCGGGGGTGGTTGGAGTTTCGGTGCGGGGGTGGTTGGGGTTTCGGTGCGGGGGTGGTTGGGGTTACGGTGCGGGGTGGTTTGGGTTACGGTGCGGGGGTGTTTGGGGTTACGGTGCGGGGTGGTTTGGGTTTCGGTGCGGGGTGGTTGGGGTTTCGGTGCGGGGGTGGTTGGGGTTACGGTGCGGGGGTGGTTGGGGTTACGGTGCGGGGTGGTTGGGGTTTCGGTGCGGAGTGGTTGGGGTTATGGTGCGGGGGTGGTTGGGGTTTCGGTGCGGGGTGGTTGGAGTTTCGGTGCGGGGGTGGTTGGAGTTTCGGTGCGGGGGTGGTTGGAGTTTTGGTGCGGGGTGGTTGGAGTTTCGGTGCGGGGATGGTTGGAGTTTCGGTGCGGGGTGGTTGGGGTTACGGCGCGGGGTGGTTGGGGTTACGGCGCGGGGTGGTTGGGGTTACGGCACGGGGGTGGTTGGGGTTACGGTGCGGGGTGGTTGGGGTTATGGTGCGGGGGTGGTTGGGGTTATGGTGCGGGTGGTTGGGGTTACGGTGCGGGGTGGTTGGAGTTTCGGCGCGGGGTGGTTGGGGTTACGGTGCGGGGTCGTTGGGGTTACGGTGCGGGGTGGTTGGGGTTACGGTGCGGGGTGGTTGGGGTTACGGTGCGGGGTGGTTGGGGTTACGGTGCGGGGGTGGTTGGGGTTACGGTTTGGGGGGTGGTTGGGGTTACGGTGCGGGGTGGTTCGGGTTACGGTGCGGGGGTGGTTGGGGTTACGGTGCGGGGGTGGTTGGGGATACGGTGCGGGTGTGGTTGGGGTTACGGTGCGGGGTGGTTGGGGTTACGGCGCGGGGGTGGTTGGGGTTACGGCGCGGGGGTGGTTGGGGTTACGGTGCGGGGGTGGTTGGGGTTACGGTGCGGGGTGGTTGGGGTTACGGTGCGGGGGTGGTTGGGGTTACGGTGCGGGGTGGTTGGGGTTACGGTGCGGGGGTGGTTGGGGTTACGGTGCGGGGGTGGTTGGGGTTACGGTGCGGGGGTGGTTGGGGTTACGGTGCGGGGGTGTTTGGGGTTACGGTGCGGGGTGGTTGGGGTTACGGTGCGGGGGTGGTTGGGGTTACGGTGGGGTAGTTGGGGTTACGGTGCGGGGTGGTTGGGGTTACGGTGGGGTAGTTGAGGTTTCGGTGCGGGGTGGTTGGGGTTTCGGTACGGGGTGGTTGGGGTTTCGGTGCGGTGTGGTTGGGGTTACGGTGGGGTAGTTGGGGTTACGGTGCGGGGTGGTTAGGGTTACGGTGGGGTAGTTGGAGTTACGGTGCGGTGTGGTTGGGGTTACGGTGCGGGGTGGTTGGGGTTTCGGTGCGGGGTGGTTGGGGTTATGGTGCGGAGTGGTTGGGGTTATGGTGCGGGGGTGGTTGGAGTTTCGGTGCGGGGTGGTTGGGGTTTCGGTGCGGGGTGGTTGGGGTTATGGTGCGGAGTGGTTGGAGTTTCGGTGCGGGGGTGGTTGGGGCTACGGTGCGGGGGTGGTTGGGGTTACGGTGCGGGGTGGTTGGAGTTACGGTGGGGTAGTTTGGGTTACGGTGCGGGGTGGTTGGGGTTTCGGTACGGGGTGGTTGGGGTTATGGTGCGGAGTGGTTGGGGTTATGGTGCGGGGTGGTTGGAGTTTCGGTGCGGGGTGGTTGGGGTTTCGGTGCGGGGTGGTTGGGGTTATGGTGCGGAGTGGTTGGAGTTTCGGTGCGGGGGTGGTTGGGGTTACGGTGCGGGGGTGGTTGGGGTTACGGTGCGGGGGTGGTTGGGGTTACGGTGGGGTAGTTTGGGTTACGGTGCGGGGTTGTTGGGGTTTCGGTACGGGGTGGTTGGGGTTATGGTGCGGGGGTGATTGGGGTTACGGTGGGGTAGTTGGGGTTACGGTGCGGGGTGGTTGGGGTTATGGTGCGGGGGTGGTTGGGGTTACGGTGGGGTAGTTGGGGTTACGGTGCGGGGTGGTTGGGGTTTCGGTGCGGGGTGGTTGGGGTTTCGGTGCGGGGTGGTTGGGGTTACGGTGGGGTAGTTGGGGTTACGGTGCGGGGTGGTTAGGATTACGGTGGGGTAGTTGGAGTTACGGTGCGGTGTGGTTGGGGTTACGGTGCGGGGTGGTTGGAGTTTCGGTGCGGGGTGGTTGGAGTTACGGTGGGGTAGTTTGGGTTACGGTGCGGGGTGGTTGGGGTTTCGGTACGGGGTGGTTGGAGTTTCGGTGCGGGGTGGTTGGAGTTTCGGTGCGGGGGTGGTTGGAGTTTCGGTGCGGGGGTGGTTGGAGTTTCGGTGCGGGGGTGGTTGGAGTTTCGGTGCGGGGGTGGTTGGGGTTTCGGTGCGGGGGTGGTTGGGGTTACGGTGCGGGGTGGTTTGGGTTACGGTGCGGGGGTGTTTGGGGTTACGGTGCGGGGTGGTTTGGGTTTCGGTGCGGGGTTGGTTGGGGTTTCGTTGCGGGAGTGGTTGGGGTTACGGTGCGGGGGTGGTTGGGGTTATGGTGCGGAGTGGTTGGGGTTATGGTGCGGGGGTGGCTGGAGTTTCGGTGCGGGGTGGTTGGAGTTTCGGTGCGGGGGTGGTTGGAGTTTCGGTGCGGGGGTGGTTGGGGTTTCGGTGCGGGGGTGGTTGGGGTTACGGTGCGGGGTGGTTTGGGTTACGGTGCGGGGTGGTTGGAGTTTCGGTGCGGGGTGGTTGGAGTTTCGGTGCGGGGTGGTTGGGGTTACGGTGCGGGGGTGGTTGGGGTTACGGTGCGGGGGTGGTTGGGGTTACGGTGCGGGGGTGGTTGGGGTTACGGCGCGGGGTAGTTGGGGTTACGGTGCGGGGTGGTTGGGGTTTCGGTGCGGGGTGGTTGGGGTTATGGTGCGGGGTGGTTGGAGTTATGGTGCGGAGTGGTTGGGGTTATGGTGCGGGGGTGGCTGGAGTTTCGGTGCGGGGTGGTTGGAGTTTCGGTGCGGGGGTGGTTGGAGTTTCGGTGCGGGGGTGGTTGGAGTTTCGGTGCGGGGGTGGTTGGGGTTTCGGTGCGGGGGTGGTTGGGGTTACAGTGCGGGGGTGGTTGGGGTTATGGTGCGGAGTGGTTGGGGTTACGGTGCGGGGGTGTTTGGGGTTACGGTGCGGGGTGGTTTGGGTTTCGGTGCGGGGGTGGTTGGGGTTTCGGTGCGGGGGTGGTTGGGGTTACGGTGCGGGGGTGGTTGGGGTTATGGCGCGGGGGTGGTTGGGGTTACGGTGCGGGGTGGTTGGGGTTTCGGTGCGGGGGTGGTTGGAGTTTCGGTGCGGGGGTGGTTGGGGTTACGGTGCGGGGTGGTTGGAGTTTCGGTGCGGGGGTGGTTGGGGTTTCGGTGCGGGGGTGGTTGGGGTTACGGTGCGGGGTGGTTGGGGTTACGGTGCGGGGGTGGTTGGGGTTACGGTGCGGGGGTGGTTGGGGTTACGGTGCGGGGGTGGTTGGGGTTACGGTGCGGGGGTGGTTGGGGTTACGGTGCGGGGGTGGTTGGGGTTACGGTGCGGGATGGTTGGGGTTACGGTGGGGTAGTTGAGGTTTCGGTGCGGGGTGGTTGGGGTTTCGGTGCGGGGTGGTTGGGGTTACGGTGCGGGGTGGTTAGGGTTACGGTGGGGTAGTTGGGGTTACGGTGCGGAGTGGTTGGGGTTACGGTGCGGGTTGGTTGGGGTTTCGGTGCGGGGTGGTTGGTGTTATGGTGCGGAGTGGTTGGGGTTATGGTGCGGGGTGGTTGGAGTTTCGGTGCGGGGTGGTTGGGGTTTCGGTGCGGGGTGGTTGGGGTTATGGTGCGGAGTGGTTGGAGTTTCGGTGCGGGGGTGGTTGGGGTTACGGTGCGGGGGTGGTTGGGGTTACGGTGCGGGGTGGTTGGAGTTTCGGTGCGGGGTGGTTGGGGTTACGGTGCGGGGGTGGTTGGGGTTACGGTGCGGGGGTGGTTGGGGTTCCGGTGGGGTAGTTGGGGTTACGGTGCGGGGTGGTTGGGGTTTCGGTACGGGGTGGTTGGGGTTATGGTGCGGGGGTGATTGGGGTTACGGCGGGGTAGTTGGGGTTACGGTGCGGGGTGGTTGGGGTTATGGTGCGGGGGTGGTTGGGGTTACGGTGGGGTAGTTGGGGTTACGGTGCGGGGTGGTTGGGGTTTCGGTGCGGGGTGGTTGGGGTTATGGTGCGGGGTGGTTGGGGTTATGGTGCGGAGTGGTTGGAGTTTCGGTGCGGGGGTGGTTGGGGTTATGGTGCGGGGTGGTTGGGGTTATGGTGCGGGGTGGTTGGAGTTTCGGTGCGGGGGTGGTTGGGGTTATGGTGCGGGGTGGTTGGAGTTTCGGTGCGGGGTGGTTGGGGTTACGGTGCGGGGGTGGTTGGGGTTACGGTGCGGGGTGGTTGGAGTTTCGGTGCGGGGTGGTTGGAGTTTCGGTGCGGGGTGGTTGGGGTTACGGTGCGGGGGTGGTTGGGGTTACGGTGCGGGGTGGTTGGGGTTTCGGTACGGGGTGGTTGGCGTTATGGTGCGGAGTGGTTGGAGTTTCGGTGCGGGGGTGGTTGGGGTTACGGTGCGGGGGTGGTTGGGGTTACGGTGCGGGGGTGGTTGGGGTTACGGTGGGGTAGTTTGGGTTACGGTGCGGGGTTGTTGGGGTTTCGGTACGGGGTGGTTGGGGTTATGGTGCGGGGGTGATTGGGGTTACGGTGGGGTAGTTGGGGTTACGGTGCGGGGTGGTTGGGGTTATGGTGCGGGGGTTGTTGGGGTTACGGTGGGGTAGTTGGGGTTACGGTGCGGGGTGGTTGGGGTTTCGGTGCGGGGTGGTTGGTGTTATGGTGCGGGGTGGTTGGGGTTATGGTGCGGGGTGGTTGGAGTTTCGGTGCGGGGGTGGTTGGGGTTATGGTGCGGGGTGGTTGGGGTTATGGTGCGGGGTGGTTGGAGTTTCGGTGCGGGGGTGGTTGGGGTTATGGTGCGGGGTGGTTGGAGCTTCGGTGCGGGGTGGTTGGGGTTACGGTGCGGGGGTGGTTGGGGTTACGGTGCGGGGTGGTTGGAGTTTCGGTGCGGGGTGGTTGGAGTTTCGGTGCGGGGTGGTTGGGGTTACAGTGCGGGGGTGGTTGGGGTTACGGTGCGGGGGTGGTTGGGGTTACGGTGCGGGGGTGGTTGGGGTTACGGTGCGGGGGTGGTTGGGGTTACGGCGCGAGGTAGTTGGGGTTACGGTGCGGGGTGGTTGGGGTTTCGGTGCGGGGTGGTTGGGGTTATGGCGCGGGGTGGTTGGGGTTATGGTGCGGGGTGGTTGGGGTTATGGTGCGGGGGTGGCTGGAGTTTCGGTGCGGGGTGGTTGGAGTTTCGGTGCGGGGGTGGTTGGAGTTTCGGTGCGGGGGTGGTTGGAGTTTCGGTGCGGGGGTGGTTGGAGTTTCGGTGCGGGGGTGGTTGGAGTTTCGGTGTGGGGGTGGTTGGAGTTTCGGTGCGGGGGTGGTTGGGGTTTCGGTGCGGGGGTGGTTGGGGTTTCGGTGCGGGGGTGGTTGGGGTTACGGTGCGGGCTGGTTTGGGTTACGGTGCGGGGGTGTTTGGGGTTACGGTGCGGGGTGGTTTGGGTTTCGGTGCGGGGGTGGTTGGGGTTTCGGTGCGGGGGTGGTTGGGGTTACGGTGCGGGGGTGGTTGGGGTTACGGTGCGGGGGTGGCTGGAGTTTCGGTGCGGGGTGGTTGGAGTTTCGGTGCGGGGGTGGTTGGAGTTTCGGTGTGGGGGTGGTTGGGGTTTCGGTGCGGGGGTGGTTGGAGTTTCGGTGCGGGGTGGTTGGAGTTTCGGTGCGGGGGTGGCTGGAGTTTCGGTGCGGGGGTGGTTGGGGTTTCGGTGCGGGGGTGGTTGGAGTTTCGGTGCGGGGATGGTTGGAGTTTCGGTGCGGGGGTGGTTGGAGCTTCGGTGCGGGGGTGGCTGGAGTTTCGGTGCGGGGAGGTTGGAGTTTCGGTGTGGGGTGGCTGGAGTTTCGGTGCGGGGTGGCTGGAGTTTCGGTGCGGGGGTGGTTGGAGTTTCGGTGCGGGGGTGGATGGAGTTTCGGTGCGGGGGTGGATGGAGTTTCGGTGCGGGGGTGGTTGGAGTTTCGGTGCGGGGTGGTTGGGGTTACGGTGCGGGGTGGTTGGGGTTACGGTGCGGGGGTGGTTGGGGTTACGGTGGGGTAGTTGGGGTTACGGTGCGGGGTGGTTGGGGTTTCGGTACGGGGTGGTTGGGGTTATGGTGCGGGGGTGATTGGGGTTACGGTGGGGTAGTTGGGGTTACGGTGCGGGGTGGTTGGGGTTATGGTGCGGGGGTGGTTGGGGTTACGGTGGGGTAGTTGGGGTTACGGTGCGGGGTGGTTGGGGTTTCGGTGCGGGGTGGTTGGGGTTATGGTGCGGGGGTGATTGGGGTTACGGCGCGGGGTAGTTGGGGTTATGGTGCTGAGTGGTTGGGGTTATGGTGCGGGGGTGGCTGGAGTTTCGGTGCGGGGTGGTTGGAGTTTCGGTGCGGGGGTGGTTGGAGTTCCGGTGCGGGGGTGGTTGGGGTTTCGGTGCGGGGGTGGTTGGGGTTACGGTGCGGGGTGGTTTGGGTTACGGTGCGGGGGTGTTTGGGGTTACGGTGCGGGGGTGTTTGGGGTTACGGTGCGGGGTGGTTTGGGTTTCGGTGCAGGGTGGTTGGGGTTTCGGTGCGGGGGTGGTTGGGGTTACGGTGCGGGGGTGGTTGGGGTTACGGTGCGGGGTGGTTGGGGTTTCGGTGCGGAGTGGTTGGGGTTATGGTGCGGGGGTGGTTGGGGTTTCGGTGCGGGGTGGTTGGAGTTTCGGTGCGGGGGTGGTTGGAGTTTCGGTGCGGGGGTGGTTGGAGTTTCGGTGCCGGGGTGGTTGGAGTTTTGGTGCGGGGTGGTTGGAGTTTCGGTGCGGGGATGGTTGGAGTTTCGGTGCGGGGTGGTTGGAGTTTCGGTGCGGGGTGGTTGGGGTTACGGCGCGGGGTGGTTGGGGTTACGGCGCGGGGTGGTTGGGGTTACGGCGCGGGGGTGGTTGGGGTTACGGTGCGGGGTGGTTGGGGTTATGGTGCGGGGGTGGTTGGGGTTATGGTGCGGGTGGTTGGGGTTACGGTGCGGGGTGGTTGGAGTTTCGGCGCGGGGTGGTTGGGGTTACGGTGCGGGGTGGTTGGGGTTACAGTGCGGGGTGGTTGGGGTTACGGTGCGGGGTGGTTGGGGTTACGGCGGGGTAGTTGGGGTTACGGTGCGGGGTGGTTGGGGTTATGGTGCGGGGGTGGTTGGGGTTACGGTGGGGTAGTTGGGGTTACGGTGCGGGGTGGTTGGGGTTTCGGTGCGGGGTGGTTGGGGTTATGGTGCGGGGTGGTTGGGGTTATGGTGCGGAGTGGTTGGAGTTTCGGTGCGGGGGTGGTTGGGGTTATGGTGCGGGGTGGTTGGGGTTATGGTGCGGGGTGGTTGGAGTTTCGGTGCGGGGGTGGTTGGGGTTATGGTGCGGGGTGGTTGGAGTTTCGGTGCGGGGTGGTTGGGGTTACGGTGCGGGGGTGGTTGGGGTTACGGTGCGGGGTGGTTGGAGTTTCGGTGCGGGGTGGTTGGAGTTTCGGTGCGGGGTGGTTGGGGTTACGGTGCGGGGGTGGTTGGGGTTACGGTGCGGGGTGGTTGGGGTTTCGGTACGGGGTGGTTGGCGTTATGGTGCGGGGGTGATTGGGGTTACGGTGGGGTAGTTGGGGTTACGGTGCGGGGTGGTTGGGGTTATGGTGCGGGGGTTGTTGGGGTTACGGTGGGGTAGTTGGGGTTACGGTGCGGGGTGGTTGGGGTTTCGGTGCGGGGTGGTTGGTGTTATGGTGCGGGGTGGTTGGGGTTATGGTGCGGGGTGGTTGGAGTTTCGGTGCGGGGGTGGTTGGGGTTATGGTGCGGGGTGGTTGGGGTTATGGTGCGGGGTGGTTGGAGTTTCGGTGCGGGGGTGGTTGGGGTTATGGTGCGGGGTGGTTGGAGCTTCGGTGCGGGGTGGTTGGGGTTACGGTGCGGGGGTGGTTGGGGTTACGGTGCGGGGTGGTTGGAGTTTCGGTGCGGGGTGGTTGGAGTTTCGGTGCGGGGTGGTTGGGGTTACAGTGCGGGGGTGGTTGGGGTTACGGTGCGGGGGTGGTTGGGGTTACGGTGCGGGGGTGGTTGGGGTTACGGTGCGGGGGTGGTTGGGGTTACGGCGCGAGGTAGTTGGGGTTACGGTGCGGGGTGGTTGGGGTTTCGGTGCGGGGTGGTTGGGGTTATGGCGCGGGGTGGTTGGGGTTATGGTGCGGGGTGGTTGGGGTTATGGTGCGGGGGTGGCTGGAGTTTCGGTGCGGGGTGGTTGGAGTTTCGGTGCGGGGGTGGTTGGAGTTTCGGTGCGGGGGTGGTTGGAGTTTCGGTGCGGGGGTGGTTGGAGTTTCGGTGCGGGGGTGGTTGGAGTTTCGGTGTGGGGGTGGTTGGAGTTTCGGTGCGGGGGTGGTTGGGGTTTCGGTGCGGGGGTGGTTGGGGTTTCGGTGCGGGGGTGGTTGGGGTTTCGGTGCGGGGGTGGTTGGGGTTACGGTGCGGGCTGGTTTGGGTTACGGTGCGGGGGTGTTTGGGGTTACGGTGCGGGGTGGTTTGGGTTTCGGTGCGGGGGTGGTTGGGGTTTCGGTGCGGGGGTGGTTGGGGTTACGGTGCGGGGGTGGTTGGGGTTACGGTGCGGGGGTGGCTGGAGTTTCGGTGCGGGGTGGTTGGAGTTTCGGTGCGGGGGTGGTTGGAGTTTCGGTGTGGGGGTGGTTGGGGTTTCGGTGCGGGGGTGGTTGGAGTTTCGGTGCGGGGTGGTTGGAGTTTCGGTGCGGGGGTGGCTGGAGTTTCGGTGCGGGGGTGGTTGGGGTTTCGGTGCGGGGGTGGTTGGAGTTTCGGTGCGGGGATGGTTGGAGTTTCGGTGCGGGGGTGGTTGGAGTTTCGGTGCGGGGGTGGCTGGAGTTTCGGTGCGGGGAGGTTGGAGTTTCGGTGTGGGGTGGCTGGAGTTTCGGTGCGGGGTGGCTGGAGTTTCGGTGCGGGGGTGGTTGGAGTTTCGGTGCGGGGGTGGATGGAGTTTCGGTGCGGGGGTGGTTGGAGTTTCGGTGCGGGGTGGTTGGGGTTACGGTGCGGGGTGGTTGGGGTTACGGTGCGGGGGTGGTTGGGGTTACGGTGGGGTAGTTGGGGTTACGGTGCGGGGTGGTTGGGGTTTCGGTACGGGGTGGTTGGGGTTATGGTGCGGGGGTGATTGGGGTTACGGTGGGGTAGTTGGGGTTACGGTGCGGGGTGGTTGGGGTTATGGTGCGGGGGTGGTTGGGGTTACGGTGGGGTAGTTGGGGTTACGGTGCGGGGTGGTTGGGGTTTCGGTGCGGGGTGGTTGGGGTTATGGTGCGGGGGTGATTGGGGTTACGGCGCGGGGTAGTTGGGGTTATGGTGCTGAGTGGTTGGGGTTATGGTGCGGGGGTGGCTGGAGTTTCGGTGCGGGGTGGTTGGAGTTTCGGTGCGGGGGTGGTTGGAGTTCCGGTGCGGGGGTGGTTGGGGTTTCGGTGCGGGGGTGGTTGGGGTTACGGTGCGGGGTGGTTTGGGTTACGGTGCGGGGGTGTTTGGGGTTACGGTGCGGGGGTGTTTGGGGTTACGGTGCGGGGTGGTTTGGGTTTCGGTGCAGGGTGGTTGGGGTTTCGGTGCGGGGGTGGTTGGGGTTACGGTGCGGGGGTGGTTGGGGTTACGGTGCGGGGTGGTTGGGGTTTCGGTGCGGAGTGGTTGGGGTTATGGTGCGGGGGTGGTTGGGGTTTCGGTGCGGGGTGGTTGGAGTTTCGGTGCGGGGGTGGTTGGAGTTTCGGTGCGGGGGTGGTTGGAGTTTCGGTGCCGGGGTGGTTGGAGTTTTGGTGCGGGGTGGTTGGAGTTTCGGTGCGGGGATGGTTGGAGTTTCGGTGCGGGGTGGTTGGAGTTTCGGTGCGGGGTGGTTGGGGTTACGGCGCGGGGTGGTTGGGGTTACGGCGCGGGGTGGTTGGGGTTACGGCGCGGGGGTGGTTGGGGTTACGGTGCGGGGTGGTTGGGGTTATGGTGCGGGGGTGGTTGGGGTTATGGTGCGGGTGGTTGGGGTTACGGTGCGGGGTGGTTGGAGTTTCGGCGCGGGGTGGTTGGGGTTACGGTGCGGGGTGGTTGGGGTTACAGTGCGGGGTGGTTGGGGTTACGGTGCGGGGTGGTTGGGGTTACGGTGCGGGGGTGGTTGGGGTTACGGTGCGGGGGTGGTTGGGGTTACGGTGCGGGGTGGTTGGGGTTACGGTGCGGGGGTGGTTGGGGTTACGGTGCGGGGGTGGTTGGGGTTACGGTGCGGGGGTGGTTGGGGTTACGGTGCGGGGTGGTTGGGGTTACGGTGCGGGGTGGTTGGGGTTACGGTGCGGGGGTGGTTGGGGTTACGGCGCGGGGGTGTTTGGGGTTACGGTGCGGGGGTGGTTGGGGTTACGGTGCGGGGGTGGTTGGTGTTACGGTGCGGGGTAGTTGGGGTTACGGTGCGGGGTGGTTGGGGTTACGGTGCGGGGGTGGTTGGGGTTACGGTGCGGGGGTGGTTGGGGTTACGGTGCGGGGGTGGTTGGGGTTACGGTGCGGGGGTGGTTGGGGTTACGGTGCGGGGGTGGTTGGGGTTACGGTGCGGGGGTGGTTGGGGTTACGGTGGGGTAGTTGGGGTTACGGTGCGGGGTGGTTGGGGTTACGGTGGGGTAGTTGAGGTTTCGGTGCGGGGTGGTTGGGGTTTCGGTGCGGGGTGGTTGGGGTTTCGGTGCGGGGTGGTTGGGGTTACGGTGGGGTAGTTGGGGTTACGGTGCGGGGTGGTTAGGGTTACGGTGGGGTAGTTGGGGTTACGGTGCGGTGTGGTTGGGGTTACGGTGCGGGGTGGTTGGGGTTTCGGTGCGGGGTGGTTGGGGTTTCGGTGCGGGGTGGTTGGGGTTATGGTGCGGAGTGGTTGGGGTTATGGTGCGGGGTGGTTGGAGTTTCGGTGCGGGGTGGTTGGGGTTTCGGTGCGGGGTGGTTGGGGTTATGGTGCGGAGGGTTGGAGTTTCGGTGCGGGGGTGGTTGGGGTTACGGTGCGGGGGTGGTTGGGGTTACGGTGCGGGGTGGTTGGAGTTTCGGTGCGGGGTGGTTGGGGTTACGGTGCGGGGGTGGTTGGGGTTACGGTGCGGGGGTGGTTGGGGTTACGGTGGGGTAGTTGGGGTTACGGTGCGGGGTGGTTGGGGTTTCGGTACGGGGTGGTTGGGGTTATGGTGCGGGGGTGATTGGGGTTACGGTGGGGTAGTTGGGGTTACGGTGCGGGGTGGTTGGGGTTATGGTGCGGGGGTGGTTGGGGTTACGGTGGGGTAGTTGGGGTTACGGTGCGGTGTGGTTGGGGTTTCGGTGCGGGTTGGTTGGCGTTATGGTGCGGGGGTGATTGGGGTTACGGCGCGGGGTAGTTGGGGTTATGGTGCGGAGTGGTTGGGGTTATGGTGCGGGGGTGGCTGGAGTTTCGGTGCGGGGTGGTTGGAGTTTCGGTGCGGGGGTGGTTGGAGTTTCGGTGCGGGGGTGGTTGGAGTTTCGGTGCGGGGGTGGTTGGGGTTTCGGTGCGGGGGTGGTTGGGGTTACGGTGCGAGGTGGTTTGGGTTACGGTGCGGGGGTGTTTGGGGTTACGGTGCGGGGTGGTTTGGGTTTCGGTGCGGGGTGGTTGGGGTTTCGGTGCGGGGGTGGTTGGGGTTACGGTGCGGGGGTGGTTGGGGTTACGGTGCGGGGTGGTTGGGGTTTCGGTGCGGAGTGGTTGGGGTTATGGTGCGGGGGTGGTTGGGGTTTCGGTGCGGGGTGGTTGGAGCTTCGGTGCGGGGGTGGTTGGAGTTTCGGTGCGGGGGTGGTTGGAGTTTTGGTGCGGGGTGGTTGGAGTTTCGGTGCGGGGATGGTTGGAGTTTCGGTGCGGGGTGGTTGGAGTTTCGGTGCGGGGTGGTTGGGGTTACGGCGCGGGGTGGTTGGGGTTACGGCGCGGGGTGGTTGGGGTTACGGCACGGGGGTGGTTGGGGTTACGGTGCGGGGTGGTTGGGGTTATGGTGCGGGGGTGGTTGGGGTTATGGTGCGGGTGGTTGGGGTTACGGTGCGGGGTGGTTGGAGTTTCGGCGCGGGGTCGTTGGGGTTACGGTGCGGGGTCGTTGGGGTTACGGTGCGGGGTGGTTGGGGTTACGGTGCGGGGTGGTTGGGGTTACGGTGCGGGGTGGTTGGGGTTACGGTGCGGGGGTGGTTGGGGTTACGGTGCGGGGGTGGTTGGGGTTACGGTGCGGGGTGGTTGGGGTTACGGTGCGGGGGTGGTTGGGGTTACGGTGCGGGGGTGGTTGGGGTTACGGTGCGGGGGTGGTTGGGGTTACGGTGCGGGGTGGTTGGGGTTACGGCGCGGGGGTGGTTGGGGTTACGGCGCGGGGGTGGTTGGGGTTACGGTGCGGGGGTGGTTAGGGTTACGGTGCGGGGGTGGTTGGGGTTACGGTGCGGGGTGGTTGGGGTTACGGTGCGGGGGTGGTTGGGGTTACGGTGCGGGGTGGTTGGGGTTACGGTGCGGGGGTGGTTGGGGTTACGGTGCGGGGGTGGTTGGGGTTACGGTGCGGGGGTGGTTGGGGTTACGGTGCGGTGTTTGTGCTCCATACTTTATGCATTTTCTTTCGTGCAGGAAGTATCCATCCAGGCAGCTCTCACAGCGCTCCCCTGAACTGTTGTTCTGACAGTGAACACAGACAGCACTCTCCTCCCATGGCCCCTCTAAGAGCCAGCTCGTAATCTGTACAGGACCAAGTGTGGAGACTGCATTAATCAACGTCACAACTGATCAAAGGAGAGAACTGGTTAATGACAGTAACACACACGTCCCAGGTGCACACACAGCTGCAGCCCACACGTACACTGCTCCATAGACCACACTTGGGTTTAGGTACAGTGTCAGGGGACTGGCAGGACTCTCGCCACTCCCTGCCTGCCTGGGGAGACCCTCGACACTGACCCAGTGCCCCATGCCCCAGTTGAAGATGTGGCTGTGGATTTAGGGAAGCAGGTTATGAAAGCTGAGTGTGCAGTTCCCCTGGAGAATCCTCTGGGGCAGTTTGAATGGAAGATCCCTCCGAAACACGAGGAGGGGATGGCAGTGCCAGAGCGATGGAGAGTGAGGGGGTTTTCCTGGGTTTGGGACAGCTATGACAGCACTAACCTTGGCTGGGTCCAGTGGATATTTCTCTGCCTCTGTCCTGGCTTTCTCGTAGTGTTCCCTGGTCACACAGATGTGGCTGTTGTTGTTGCAGTAGCTGCTGCAGGGTTTACAGAGCCCGCCAGCCACCGCTGAGCCCACGAACAACGGCTGGCACTTCTCGCAATGGTCGCCCTAAAACATACGAAGCAGGAGACATTACTGCCCTGACCCACAATCCGCACACTCAACCGATCCCCCCCCCCGCCGCCCCCCACTCACCCAGCGCACCCCCCTCCCAACACGCTCACCCACGCCCCCACGCTCACCCAGCCTCCCCCACGCTCACCCACACCCCCCCACGCTCACCCACACCCCCCACACGCTCACCCCACCCCCCCACGCTCACCCACACCCCCCCCACGCTCACCCACACGCTGACCCACACCCGCCACACGCTCACCCCAACCCCCCACGCTCACCCACATCCCACACACGCTCACCTACACCCCACACACGCTCACCTACACATCCCCAACGCTCACCCACACCCCCCCCACGCTCACCCAGCCTCACCCACACCCACACTCCCCGCACGCTCACGCAGCCTCCCCCACACCCCCCACACACTCACCCAGCCTCCCCCGCACGCTCACCCACACCCCCCCCACGCTCACCCACACTCACGCACGCTCACCCACACTCCCCGCACGCTCACCCACACCCCCCGCACGCTCACCCACACCCCCCGCACGCTCACCCACACCCCCCGCACGCTCACCCACACCCCCCGCAAGCTCACCCACACCCCCCCGCACGCTCACCCACACCCCCCGCACGCTCACCCACACCCCCCGCACGCTCACCCACACCCCCCGCACGCTCACCCACACCCCCCGCACGCTCACCCACACCCCCCGCACGCGCACCCACACCCCCCGCACGCTCACCCACACCCACGGCACGCTCACCCACACCCCCCGCACGCTCACCCACACCCCCCCGCCGCTCACACACACCCCCCGCACGCTCACCCACACCCCCCCGCACGCTCACCCACACCCCCCGCACGCTCACCCACACCCCCCGCACGCTCACCCACACCCCCCGCACGCTCACCCACACCCCCCGCATGCTCACCCACACCCCCCGCACGCTCACCCACACCCCCCGCACGCTCACCCACACCCCCCGCACGCTCATCCACACCCCCCGCACGCTCACCCACACCCCCCGCACGCTCACCCACACCCCCCGCACGCTCACCCACACCCCCCGCACGCTCACCCACACCCCCCGCACGCTCACCCACACCCCCCGCACGCTCACCCACACCCCCCGCACGCTCACCCACACCCCCCGCACGCTCACCCACACCCCCCGCACGCTCACCCACACCCCCCGCACGCTCACCCACACCCCCCGCACGCTCACCCACACC